>NW_023411330.1:0-24397 GCF_903995425.1 Onychomys torridus
TTAAGTAAACAGGTGTTACTGCTCTGGGGAAGGGTGGTAGGCTTATGACTTGTTCTCTGGCCTAGCTAGTACTTTTCCATGGTTCATGTTTGGTTCCTGAAATCTTGGTCCCTAACATTATCCCAAAGTATTTTATATTATTTGTGGCTATTGTAAAGGGTGATGTTTCTCTGACTTCTTTCCCAGCACTTTTATCACTTGTGTATAGGAGGGCTACTGATTTTGAGTTGATCTTGTATCCAACCACTTTACTGAAGGAGTTTATCAGCTGTAGGAGTTCCCTGGTAGAATTTTTGGGGTCACTTATGTATACTATCATATCATCTGCAAATGCTGTCAGAATGGCTATGATCAAAAACACTAATGACAGTCAGGGTTGGAGATGATGCTGAGGAAAGGGAACACTACTCCACTGTTGGTGGGAATGCAAACTTGTACATCCACTGTGGAAGACAGTATGGAGGTTTCTCAGAAAATTGGGAATCGAACTACCTCACGACCCAGCAATACCACTCTTGGGCATATACCCTAGCAATGCTCACCCATACCACAAAGATTCATGTTCAACTATGTTCATAGCAGCATTATTTGTAATAGCCAGAACCTGGAAACACCTAGATGCCCATCAACTGAAGAATGGATTAAGAAAATGTGGTACATATACACAATGGAGTACTGCTCAGCACAGAAAAACAATGACAGCAGGAAATTCACAGGCAAATATATAGAACTAAAAAAAAAAATCATCCTGAGTGAGGTAACCCAAACCCAGAAGGAAAAACATGGTATGAACTCACTCATAAGTGGTTTCTAGATAGAGAGCAAAGAACAATCAGACTGCAACCCACAGAACCATAAGGATATATATATATATATGGCATGGAGAACCCTAGGATGTCTGTTGCTTATAATAAGATTTGGTTTTACTCAATTACTGAGCAGCCCCCAATGAAACATTACACTATTATGGTAAGAATTTATACTGTATCAAGCTGGTAATAGAAAAATTAATAAACTAATTAATCTAAAAGAAGAAAAAAATGAATTATTAAAAAAAAAAACAGGGGTTGGTGATTTAGCTCAGTGGTAGAGCACTTGCCTACCAAGAGCAAAGCCCTGAGTTCAATCCTCAAAACATATCAGAAGTAAACATCTGCCCTCTGGCGTTCTCCCATTGTGCTCTAAGCCATTATTTAAGACCTCCTTCTTCTTTCAACAATCAGCATTTGGCATTCAAAAGAAGAATAAGAAGGAGTCAAGATCATGATTGGAGCCGTGTGTTGGTGGCACATGAGTTTAATCCCAGCACTAGGGTGGCAGAACCAGGCAGATCTCTGTGAATTCGAGACCAGCCTGGTCTGCAAAGCGAGTTCCAGGAAAGAAAGGCACAAAGGTACACAGAGAAACCCTGCCTTGAAAAACCAACAACAACAAAAAAAAAAAGATTGGGAAACCCACAGAGACAGTGCTAGTTGGAGCTCACTGACTCTAGACTGACAGCTTTGGAACCTGGATGGGACCAAACTAGGCATGCTGAATGTGGGTGACAATTGTGTGGCTTGATCTATTTGTGGGGTCCCTGACAGCAGGACCAGGACTTATCCCAGGTGCATGAACTGGCTTTTTGGAGCCCATTCCCTGTAGTGGGATACCTTGCTCAGCCTTGATACAATGGGGAGGGGCTAGGCTCTCCTTCAATTTGGTATGCCAGACTTTGATGACTATGATGGGAGGCCTTACCCACTCTGAGGAGTGGATGGGGATAGAGTGGCATGGAGGTGAGGAGGTGGGAGAAGGGGAGGGAGGAGGAACTGGGGTTGGTATGTAAAATGGAATAAAATTTAATAAATAAATATATTAGAAAATAAAACCAAAACATTTCATTGGGGCTGGTTTACAGGTTCAGAGGGTTTAGTCCATTATCATCATGGCAGGAAGCATGGTGGCATGCAAGCAGACATGGTGCCAGACAAAGAGCTCAGAGTTCTACATCCAGAATAGTAGGCAGCATTGAGTGGATGTGACCCTCTTCCTCCAAGACCACATCTACTCCAACAGGCCACACCTTCTGATATTGCCACTCCATTTGGGACTATAGGAGTCATTTTTATTCAAATGACCTCAGTAACCAACTCCTTTAAGAATCTCCCCACTCATGTTCAGTAAGTAAGCTCAGTGAGCTCATTGGTTTCCCAGAATGGACATTGGTGAAATTGTATTTGCATTGTCATTGGGACTTATGGGGATGGAATAGACATTGCCTTCTCCTCCTCCACTGGAGAGAAAATTCTCATAGCACATCATAAATATATTTGCTAATGTTCCTATGTCTCATGGAATTATAGAAAGGAACTGGTACATTAAAAATATTAGAAAAATGCAAATATGGAAATGGCTTTGGGAAAGTACTTAGATAAGAATGAAATAGACTGGAAAGGTTTTGTAAGTTATGAAGGTATGAGTGGGTTGTTTAAGGTACACAAAACATGAGATTTTGAGGTCATTTATAATACTAGTCTTGGCAAGGTCAGATATCAACTATTTCAGGGACTGGCTAAAATGCATGTCAAACAAGTTTATTGGTTTATGCTTGGCCATTGAAATAGTATAGAGTAGTTAAAAGTACCAAATTGGTGTAAAACTGAACTTCTGGGTGTTTTGTAGTCATCCTTGGAGTCTATTCTAATGTATTTAGAGGGACTAAAGGGGAAATATTTCTCCCCTTTCCATACAAGAACAATGAGGTCCCTGGGAACAATTGATCACTTGTATTGTTCATGGAGTCCATAAAGACACCACTCAATGAATTTGAAACATTGTCCAGTCTACAAAAGGAGGGTCAATATGAGAAAGATATACTCAAGGCTTCAAAGGAAGCTACTGTACAAAAAGCAAAGCCTTTGACTTATCCTCACAGTGATGGCAGACTGGTAAAAGAAAGACTAGAAGAGTCTGAGATTCCCCTCTAATTCAAGTGACCCCTGAAGACTAGTTGCTCAACTGGTCTTGACACCACAGAAAGAAAGATTAATTTTGGTCACTTCCATTGTTTTCAGCACCCAACAAGAAAGTTTAGCCAAACACTAAGAATAGTACACAACAATCCAAGTGATCACACTCTACAGACATTAGATTTAAGTCTACATGGGATGTTATTTAGACAACCAAACTCTCCCATATTTTATTTTTCACTAAAAGTTGTTGCCCAGATGTGATTCCTCAGATCTTGGCTCAGTGAACACCTGCATACAGCCAAGGAAGACAAGCCCATGATTGCTTTAACCCCAAAATTAAATGATAATAAATATCTATTTTCTCCCTATCCAGAAGCCACTTTGGAAGAACATCATGCTGACTTTTGGCTGATGACATAGCCATGAAATTGTTTGAAAGCTGATTGTGAGCTCATCACTTTGGAGAACAAGTATGGCTGTCAAAATTTAATATCTAATAGATGGGGGTTATTGTTAGCCCATCAAAAATATCTTGTGGCCTTTTACATTTAAGTTCTTAGCAGACCCCATTAAAGGAATTCTTTTTCTGTCTTTGTCTGAACATTTGGTCTTTATAAGAGTCTCTCTGGAAGGATATCTCAATTCTGTGACCTGATATCCCAAATTCAGCTGGGAGAAGCCAGATCAGTGATTGTCCCAATCCCATCATGCCTGTTCGTTCTACAACTTCAGAGGAGTAGGGATAAGAAATGGAGGTAGGCTGGGCAGTGGTGGCACACTTCTCTAATCCCAGCATTTGGGAGGAAGAGGCAGACAGATCTCTGTGAGTTTGAAACCAGCCTGGTCTACAGAGCTAGTCCAGGACAGGCTCCAAAGCTACAGAGAAACCCTGTCTTGAAAAACAAAAACAAAACAACAACAAACATAAAACAAAACAACAACAACAACAAAGAAATGGAGGTAGAAGTTGACTAGGCAGTTTATGGTAAAAAGTTCCAAAGAAAACTAACCATGTGATTTCTTGACCAAAAGCCAGAAGCATCTCTGGAACTCTTAGCAGTATCATCTTTGACAGAAGTAAAGGTTGCCAAAAGTGTTTTGGGAGCACCTATCTGTTATGCTAAGTGATACTGGGAGCCTTAGGAAACAGAAAAGTTAAAAGTGGTTATGAAGCCATGTTACAAGAAAAGGGCCCTTGGTGAAGAGAATAGAATCTCTGTTCTGGGTACAGAACTAACATTTGATTGGGAATGGGTCAATCTCCTGACCAAGGAACCTAGTCTGTGGAGCCCAATAAATGACCATTCAGGACATTTATCAATCACCTATAATGGATTAATTGATTGTAAATTGGCAGCCCAAACTGCAGGCAAAACTGGAAAAATTTAAGGCACCTTCCCACCCCTCCCTTTCTGTACTGTGACCATAAATCCTTGTAATATGTGGACAATGAATTCTCATTCTTACACAAGCACCTCTGCAACACCCTGCCATAAAAAGTCTGGGCTGCACTAGAACACCCATTCCCCTGTTTCTTTTGCCTTCTCGCTGAGCAGGCAAGCTAGAGCCTGAAATGACTGACACAGTTGGCTTAGAGGCAGGAAATAGAAGTTGGACATGATGTAATTATATTCCCCCAAATGATGTTAAGAAATGGAAACAGGCTTTGTGGCCATGTGCTCCAGAAACTAGAGATTTGTATTAAGCACTACAAGGAACTTATACCTTTTCTTTCAGGATAAACATCTTAAACTTGGAAAATAACAGTTTTGATAATCAGGATCCCACCGTTATATCCAGATCTTCTATTTTGGTTCAACTGGAGTAACTGCAGTAATTTGGATTCATGAAAGTTCAGTTCTTTAACCAGATTCTTGATTGCCTGGTCTGTGGGCTGTCAGGATACTTATTAATCATCTAACACTGATGACTTCAGTACTCATTGCTAATGTCATCTATTGTCACAGCAGCAAAGCTTTCACCCATTTTCTTTCTCTTCCATTTCTGTGCTGTGTTTAAACCTGATTAAAGATGGTCTGTGGACTCAATTATTACACAGGTCTATCTTTACTTGTAAGTTCACAATAAATGCCAGAGTTTGGAGGACACTAATTCACTGGTTTATTTTTCCTACTCAATGAACAGACAAGACCCAAACTAGAAGGAATGGCAGGACTGTCTTCCAAGCCCTCCACAGCACAGTCTGGATTATGTGATCAAGGCAAACTCAATTACCCTGTGTGAGAATCCTCAATGACTGGGAAATAAAACAGAGATTGGAGCAGTAATACAATTAAAGAAAAATTGTATTTTCAAAGTGAAATATAATGGACATTTCAAAAAGATAAATATATTTGAAAAACATATAGCTATTCTGACTTTAAAAAAGAACAGGCCATCTGCTGGTAGGAGACTGGCCTTAATAAAGAACTGTTCACCTTGCCTCTATGTGCCATGGTTTCTGCTGAGCTTTGTAACCTGACACACATCTACAGCCAATGACCTGTTACTCAACCCTTTGTGCTGACTTAACAGAGCCAAAAAGGACTGAACATCTGCAAAAGAAAGCCCCCTAGTTGGAAATTCAGTATTCATTGGCTCAAGATAACTTTCCCATATTGTACACCTACTAATCAAGCCTGCCATCATTCACATAACTTGAAATAATACATGATGGGAAATTACAAATCACTAACCCTGCCACAATCAGATCCTATTTCATAATGGTAACTCCAGCAGCTGAGTGCCTATCCTATATCCCCCTGCAGCACACATAAGAACTTATTCTTCTCTTCTGAAGGCAGTAGCCATGTTTCACAAGTAAATCTCTTACAGTTACTGTAATAGTCAGTTGACTACATGACTCAAAGGGTAATTTTAAAACTCACTGGTTGTAGAGCCCTTTAAGAATCTAGTTTGTTTAATCAGGAGGACAGTAAAATCATTGCCCTGAAGCAACAGACAGGGATCAAGGACACCTGAATCAACATAAGAGAGAAACATTGTCTCAGAAACATTTTTCTTAAAGGCTGGAGGTGTAGCTGTCCTCCAATTAATGTCTTCCCAGAAATAAATCACTCCATATACTTAAATGAATGATTGATAAAATAAAATTTATTTTGTAACAGCATGTATACATCTCTGGCTAAGGCTACAAGAGGAGCCAGACTAGAACAGATTTTGTATTCAATAGATGATGTAATCTGTAATTCTCTTTTAGGATCAGGACTCAGGTTATCATTTTGAACAATTTAAAGAGGAAAGGAGACTGCAAGTCCAACCACTTAGACCAATGAAGACTTACAGAGAAAAATCTATCTTTTAGATCATAAATTATAATTTACATTTAAAATTTGTATCAGTACATTAAAAGATGCATCCTTGTCTTTAATTCTCACACATACAAAGGGCAGAGAACATAAACACAAAAGAAATCAAGGAAAAGTCAGATATCAGTACTGTGGGTGCAGTTTTTAGATGAACTGTCCTGCTGTGCTATTCTGACCTCAGACTAAGGCTACTGTTTGCTCTGAGCATGCTGCCTCAGAGGAGTCTCATAGATGCTTCCATGCAGGAACAGAAGGCATTCATTTTAACTAGCCTAGCCTGCTGTCTGTCTCAGTGCTGTGAAATCACTGTAGAGAATTCTATACTTTTAAGATTTATTTTTATTTTGTGAATATAGCTGTTTGCCTGCAAGTGTCTTGTGTGCAGTACCTGCAGAGGCCAAAAGAGGGCATCAGATCCCTCGGGATTGGTGTTATAAGAGATGGTTAGCTACCAGGTGGTTTCTGGGAATGGAGCCTCTTTCCTCTGTAAAAGATCCCAGTGCTCTTTGAAGCCATCTCTCTAGCTGGTTTTAAAAAAAAAATTATTAAAATGTATTACATAATTTTCCCACTTCCATGTCCTCTCTTCATTCTTTCATAAATTCTTCCTTGCAAATTTTTAAAGCATGTGTGATTAAGTATGCACAAATATATTAATAAGACATGCTGAGTCCATTTTTGTTGGTTATGTGTATATGGTTTCAGAGCTGAAAACACAGCATAGGATAAGCAATTAGAGAGCCCATCCCTGCCTGAGACTAATTCTCTCACCTCCAGGTGAATTCAACTATTTTATTAGCATCAAGGGTTGGACCTCAACATGTGGTGTTGGCCCACACCTGTAATCCCAGCACTTGGGAAGCAGAGGCAGGTGGATCTCTGTGACTTGGAGGCCAGCCTGGTCTCCAGAGTTAGTCCAGGACAGGCTCCAAAGCTACAGAGAAACCCTGCCTTGAAAAACCAAAAAAAAAAAAAAAATTCTGACCTCAAAGTGACAAAGGCTGATTTAGTCAGGAAATAGAAAACCTGGGGTGTTAGTATCTCAGCTGACACTTACTGGTGCTGTGGTGCTGAAGTTCTGGAGCAGTTGGAGAGACTATGCACACTGTACTGAATCAGTAACAGTCTCCTTTGGCCCTGAGGGCTTTACCACAAACAAACTGACCATGCTCACCTTGAATGTCTTTGAAATCCTGAAATTTCTGCTTCTACTTTCTAAAAACCATGATTACATGTCTGTGCCACCATACCTGTCCTATGAGTCTTCAACTTCATTTACTGAGAATGACAGGATGAGCAGTTACACTTACCCATATTCCAAATGAAATCTGTGTGAGCATGGGTTTCATTATCTGTAGACTAAGGACAAAATCCTACCCTTCTCACTTAATGATTTATGTAGAATCAATGATAAAGAAAAACAATATTGATCATAGTTGGAAGACAATGGACTTTTAGGAAGGGTGCTGCATTTGATGGGAGCCTTTTTCTCTTACTGTAGTTAGGACCAGAGCCTGTAAAGAAAATTCTAGACAGTCTTAGTAAATAAGAAGCACAGAGCCAAATGCAGAGGTAATAGCCCAAGAGATCAGAACAATACCCATGAGTAGCTTTGGCTTACCATGAGCAGTAGCTCCCCCAGAGAGAGAGCTTCTTCCTGCCTGACTTGTTTTTTTTTTCCTTTCTGTTTTGCCTTCTCTTTGGCTCTAAGCACAGCCACATGACTTCCTTGTCTAAACAGACCTCTAGGTCTTTATGGTTAGTACTGAGATTAAAGGCTTCTGTCACCATGCTTGGCTATGTCCTTGATCAAACAGAGACTCTGCCTGGCATGTGATCAGATTAAAGACATGTGCTGCCATGCAACTCAGCCCCAATTGCCGGCCAGTGTTCCCCTTCTCCAAGACTCCCCCAACAGACCCTGCAATCTACAGGCCCTGCCCCACACTGATCTGCCTGAGACACATCACCACTTCATGAGTATTGGAGATGTGCCTCCAGCTTCCTTTCAGCCCATAGCTCCCATCCAGACCAGAGGTGAGTGTGTGGGGTCATACTCAGGGAGGCCTGCCCCTCTCTCCCATCCCTGGGCCCCAGTCATTCCTGGGGAAGACCCACCCAATTTAGCCCCAGTTGCCCACCTATAGGCAAGGCTCCTTGGGGAAGGTTCCCCTTCTTCAAGAACCCCCCAGCAGACCCTGCAATCTACATGGCCTGCCCCCACACCCATCTGCCCAATACCCAGCCACTTCCTAAATTTAGAGATCAGCACCCAGCTCCCATATGGCCCAGAGAGTTCCCATCCTGCCCAGAGAGCTCTCAGCTGGCCCAGAGAAAAAGAGAGCACTCATTGGACAAAGAGACATCATTGGACCAAGAGTAAACCCAGGAGACAGGGAAACTGTCAGCCCTGATTAGATCAAGAGTGGCTTTCTGAGAAGTAGTATCCTCCACCTCTCATTGGACCAAGAGAGGCTTCCTGAACTGCTTAATATGTTAGCTGTGACTGGACTAAGAGCTCTCATAAGACCTAAAATGAATCCATTAGAAGATGGGCAGACATCAAGGCAGAAGTACATACAACAGAAAGAGCAATATAACATCATCAGAACCTCGCCCTCCTCCAACAGAAAGACCTGAACATCATAAAGTTGAAGAAGCAGAAGAAAGCAACCTTAAAAATTGCATCATGTCCCTAAGTTAATTTCCTGTGAGATTCCCCACTCCTGAATTCTTAAGGGAATTTCTTCTCTGTGTATCCTGCATAGTGGGCATTAACAGCTTAGATGCAAGACTGTAAAACATAGGAAGCGAACTTCTGCCCTCTGGGGTTCTCCCATTGTGCTGTAAGCCTGTATTTAAGACCTCCCTCCTTCAATAAATGGCACTTGGCATCCAAATAAATAAATAAATAAATAAATAAATAAATAAAGGAAGGAAGGAAGGAGGGAAGGAAGAAAGAGAGAAGGAAAGAAAGAAAGAGAAACAATAAGAGCAAAAACCAACCAAAGAAACAAAAAGAATAGCATCATGAGATGCTAGAGCCCTTTAAAGAAAAAAAATCAAAAATGAAATTAAGGAAAGGATAAACAAAGAAGTGGAGGAAATCAATAAGGAAAATGAAAAGTCATGCAAAAAAATGGGAAGAACTCTATAAAAAAAACTAGAGGAGATAACAAATAAAGCAGAAGAAAACTATAAATCCCTTAATTAAAACCATGCAAAAGCATTGAAACAGGTGAGTGAAACAGTCCAAGACCTAAAAAGGGAAATAGAAACAACGAAGAAGACACAAACAGAGGGAATGCTTGAAATAGAAAATCTGAGTAACTGAAACAGGAAACACAGATGCAAGCATAACCAACAGAATACAAGAGATGGAAGAATGGATCTCTGGTGTAGAGGATACAATAGAGAAAATGGATTCATCAGTCAAAGAAAATACCAATGCCAAAGACAATTAGAACACAACATGTCCAAGAAATTTGGGACACCATGAAAAGACCAAACCTACAGCTAATAGGGATAGAGGAAGGAGAAGAATACCAACTGAAAGGCACAAAAATATATACAAGATCATAGAAGAAAACTTTCCCAACTTAAAGAAGGAAATGCCTATGAAGATACAAGAAGCCAATAGAACACCAAACAGACTAGACACCCCAAAAAAGTCCCCTTGCAGCATAAAAATTAACTAAACATACAGAATAAAGAAAGAATATTAAGAGCAGCAAAGGAAAAAGGCCAAGTGACTTATAAAGGTAAACCCATCAGAATAACCACCCAATGTCTCAATGGAGATTTTAAAAGCCAGAAGGACCTGGAGAGATGTAATGCAACCACTAAGAGACCATGGATGTCATCCTTGAATAATATGTCCAGCAAAACTTCCAATCATCATAGATGGAGTGAACAAGACCTTCCAAGACAAAACCAGATTTACATAATACTTATCCACAAACCCAGCCCTACAGAAAGAACTAGAAGGAAAATGCCAACCTAAGGAAGTCAGATACACCCTCAAAAACACAGACAATACATAACACCACAGCAGTAAACCCCAAAGAAGAGAAGTATACACACACACTACACACTGACCACCATGGTTTAAAGTTAGATTTCAACAACAACAAAAACTCCTGAAAGCCTACATACAATCTCACGGAAACTGAATAATGTTCAACTAAATCACCAATGGAGTAAGAAAAAAAATAAAGAAAGAAATTAAAGATTTCCTAGCAACCAATGAAAATGAATATACCACATACCTAAACTTATGGGACACTATGAAAACAGTGCTAACAGGGAAATTCATAGCACTAAATGCCCACACAAAGAAGTTGGAGAAATCTCACACTAGTGACTTTACAATACACTTGAAGGTTATAGAACAAGAAGAAGCAGAGTCACCCAGGAAGAATAGATGCCAGGAAATAACCAAATTGAGAGCTGAAATAAATAAAATAGAAACAAATAGAACAATCCAAAAAATTAATGAAACAAAGAGTAGGTTCTTTAAGAAAACCAACAAGATAGACGAGCCCTTATCAAAACTAACCAAAAGTCAGAGTGAACATCCAAATTAACAAAATCAGAAGTGAAAAGGGAGACATAACAACTAACACTGAGGAAATCCAGAAAATCAACAGGTCTTACTTCAAAAACCTCTACTCCACAAAACTGGTAAGTATAAAAGAAATGGATAATTTTCTGGATAGGTACCACATACCAAAGTTAAATCAAGAGCAGATAAACTATTTAAATAGTCCAATAACCCCTAAGCAAATAGAGTCAGTCATTAAAAGTCTCCCAACCAAAAAAAGCCCAGGATCAGATGGTTTCAGTGCAGAATTCCACCAGGTCTTCAAAGAAGAGTAAATACCAAAACTATTTAAATTGTTGCACACAATAGAAACAGAGAGGACATTACCAAACTCCTTCTATGAGGCTACAATTACACTAATTTCTAAGTCAAACAAAGATGCAACAAAGAGATCTACAGACTGATCTCCCTCATGAACATTGATGCAAAAATAATAAAATATTGGAAAACAAACTCCAAGAACATATCAAAACAATTATCCACTATGATCAAGTAGGCTTCATCCCAGGGATGCAAGGGTAGTTCAACATATAAAAGTCTGTCAATGTAATACTATATTACAATAACTATATACAAAATAAACAAGCAATAAATTCCTTAACAGTTTACATTTGTTCACTCATATTTGACAAACTCAGAGAAAATATTCCATTATCTATCCTATTTTGGTAAGTCCAAAATGTGCCTGATTCACTTTCTATCCTATCTTGTATTACCAACAGGAAACTATCATGTAATGTAATTTAAATTCCTATACTTTAAACCTGTTTAGAGAGTTCCTTTTCTGAAATTCTTAACAAGGAAAACTATAAGTATCTAATCTTCAACTAACTATGATTATAACTATCTAATCTTCAACTAACTATATAGAACTATAACTATATATAACTATAACAAGAGCTACTGTTCTTGGTAACCTAGCCAGCCAGGCTCAGGCTTTCATCCTTATTATGCCATTTAAAAGAATAAAGTTATTAAGTTGTGATATGCCTACCTCTAATGCAGGCACTCTGAAAGCATGGTGAGCAGACCTGTTGTTCTATGACAAATTAATGTTTTAGAGTGAGTTCCAAGTCAAAAAGGAATTCATAGTAAGGCTAATTTTTAAAACAAAAAGAAAGATACATAGAAAGGAAGAGAGAAAGAAAGAAGATTTGGAAAGAAAAAGAAAGAACATTATTAATTTTTTTACTAATTTGGAACAGTGATGGAATTTTAAGATAACTAATATTTGGGGTCCTAAGAGGTTTAGATAGAAGGCAAAAGATAAGCAAAAATAAGTAATCAAATAAAGCTATATAATTAATTTTCCCATCTCCAAAACCTTCCCCAATTTTCAACTTGTGTCTCTCTTGCTATGTGTTCAGATAAAGAGTAAATATTTCTTCAGTCGAGACATTCTGATCCTGAAAACCACAGGAGAACATAATGGAATACAACTACTATCACAAAAGCTACTACTTGGAAAAGTGAAGGATTTTTCTGAAGGTCAAGCCATGGCTTAAGAAGTATTGGGTGGTGGTGGTGAATGCTTCTAGTGACTGCACTCTTGAGGCAGAGGCAGGCAGATCTCTATGAGTTTGAAGCCAGTCAGGTCTACAGAGTGAATTCCAGGAAAGGCACAAAGCTACACAGAGAAACCCTGTAGTGAAAAACAAAAACCAAACCAAACCAAACCCAAACCAAAATGTCTTGGTGATGCTTTTGTATATATATTAGCTGGTTCCCTAAATGATTTTTTTGTGTGCTCCCAAGAACTTCTGACAGCATAGTTACCTACACTACCTATCAAGTAACCAAGGCCAAATGAAACAACACCTGTTGTTTCTCCTAGGTAAGGTGGATAGTTTATTTCTTGTGCAATTTAGGGTGAGACCCTCCTTTCTTATACAACCTTACAAACAGAACCCTAACTTCTTACCTAACCACTTCTAGGAATGTAGACTGAGCACACAGACCCTCTTTTTAATATTCTCACTAGTCATTAGCACTCAGTTGACCTCCTCTTCTACCACTCCCAGTTTGGGTTGTAAAAGAAAGCCTGATGGACACTGCCTCAGAAAATTTTTACTTGCTTTTATGATCCTGTAAGAATTCAAGCCTGATGACCTTGCTCTGGTAGAGGATCACTATTTCTTGCATTTATAACTGAACACCTCAGAGACTTGAGAGGATGAGGTATAAGGAGAACTTGAGGATTGAAAACTGAGAGGGAATAGGAGGATCTCAACCAGAGAGAACATGCGGACAAGATGGAGGATGAAGAAGAGCCAGATAGGCAAAGTACTGGCTGGTTAATGATGAAATCAAAAGGACCTAGATGAGGCCAAATTAAGATGAGAGAATTAAGGTAGAACTTAGCACAGTAGATAAATATAGAGAGAAATCAGGAAAGAATGGAGCTAGGCATGAGAATAGAACTGAAGCTGTGCAGACAGGATTTTATCCAAAGGAATATGATAGATGGACAAAGAGCATGGTGTACTTAGATTCATTTCTGAAAATAGTTCTCACCATTCATACTTTCTCTTCTGAGCCCCTGGGAGGTATATTATTAAGGTTGGTCCTTTTCATAATATACAAGAATGTATATGTGGCTATGAGAAGACATCTTTTGGTGTCTATTATCTTCTTATCCTATGTAACCTCTAGAAATGAAAGCAGGGGAATCATACAGCTGCAAGTGACCTCAATGATACTAATTTGAGTTTAAAAATTATTTATGTATGTTCTAGTGTGGAAGTATGCATATGACACAACATAAGTGTAGATATAATAGAAAAATTTGTAGGAGTGATATGGGGTTCATAGAGGTTGAACTCAGATCATGAGGCTTAGCAGCAACCAACTTCTTTCATGGAAACTATTCTCTAGCATTTCTTTGTAGTTCTGAGAAAGTGTTATGAACTAGTATTTAGTCCTCATAATAAACTAACACATTCCATACACAAAAAGGAAAAATAAAACAAAAGAGATAACAGTATATCATTCTCATTTGGAAATAGGATTTATTATTCAATTTCTCCTGTTTTTCATTATGCTTCAATGAAAATATTTCTGTAATCCAAAAAGAATACAATATTTTACTGATATAATGTTTCAACTAATCTTATTTGAGCATCGGTGTGACAGCTCTGTTGGAAATGTCTTGTGCAAGGCAGTAATCTCATCTTGATCGCCATATAAACTTGAACAAAAGTAGACCCCACAAAGTTGTCTTCTTTTCTCCACACATCTGTCATGGCCTAAAAAATCCCATAGTATCATTACAAAAACATACAACAGATTTAAAAAAAGAAAATCTCATTACCATTACTTTACCTAGCATCTCTTGATTATTTCCTTAGAAGGCAATACTTCAATATATTCTGCAAAATGGATAACTGATGAGCACATGAAGATCTATGGAACTCCAAATGATATACATATCCATAGTACATCAAGTTACATTGTGAAATATACAGTTGATTGCTGATTATCCAACTTTATTACATCACTTCTACATAGATGAAAAGGTTACTTTGGATACACATGAGACACTCAACATTTTTTATATTTTCACCTATTTTTAATCATTTTAACATTAATGTTCTTAATATGTGTTGACAAAACTGCAAACATTGGAAGTACATTATCTACCCTTAGACTTGTACTCTCGAGATTCACACAGGATCATGAGTTCAATTTTAACTACACTCATCTAAGTGGGGCTGGATAACAAAAAACATTTCAAGGGAATTTGTGAAAAAATAGGAAAAAATAAAACCGGGAATAGAAACCCTTCACCCTTTCACAGAAATACTTGCTTGAAAATATGATCACATACTGCCTAATATTTAAATAAAAATGAATCACTTAGATGATGGCCATCCCATTTTATGCACTGTAGCAGAAAAAGGCCTCTCACTAACTGAAAGCACAATAGAAGATGAACAAAAAGCCACAGGAGGAATATAAGGACCACAAAATAAACTTCAATAAATGAATTAGCTACACACAGAGTACAATATAATACCTACCTCAAATGTTGCAAAGTAGAAGCCCCAATGTCTTTAGTGAACTTTGTTAATAATTTACTTACATCAAAGTTATGATGAAAACTTTTTCTTTTTCTTGAACCTGAAGACAATTATGATGTCTAAAGTTTATACCAAATTATTTATATAAACAGGGGTTTTCTTTTGTATGAGTTCCTCCCTGTTTTCTGATATCAAGATGATAAATAAAAAAACGCTTTAGTGTAGTTGGAGAGCTTCTCTCCAGGTTCCACCAAGCTCCCGCGGTCCCACAACCCACATATAAAATAATCATACAGACATTTATATTATTTAAACTGCTTGGCCATTAGCTCAGGTCTACCATTGTCTAGCTCTTACTCTTAAATCAACCCATTTCTGTTAGTCTATATTTTGCCACGTGGCTTGTGGCTTACCGTTGTCTTTACATGTTGCTTCTCACTGCAGTGGCTGGCAGTGTCTCCTCCCAGCCTTTCTGTTCCCAGCCTTCTCCTCTTCCTTGTCCCTCCTACCCTATCCTTCATGTCTGGCTACTGGCCAATCAGCACTTTATTTATACCGAGTGATATCCACAGCACTTTAGAATATTCACAGGGCTAGAAACATGGCCAAGCCCTTAATACAATTCCATTCCCAGGACCAAGGTCAGGTTTTTAAAAACTTGCAGTAATTCCTGCTACAAAAAGCTCCAAGGGTCTAATCTTACTGAAAACCACAATGTGCATGTACCTACCCACACAAAGACACTGACAGTGAATAACTGAAGTTACAACAAATATTTAAACTAATATTCACTCATGAATGTCTATCTCTTGTAATTACTGTTTCAGAGGTATTGAGGCATCTGAAGGCTTACAGAGATTTTCTCCATCATGAATAGGTTCATGTAACAGGAAGCAAGAATGTAGTCCTAAAGTCAGAGAAATCAATCATTCTTTGACTGTGGTACCATATGGGAAGATTTAAGAAATGCTGTCATGCTCAAAGAAATATGTCACTGGGGGTTGTCATGAGAGTTTATATTGCTTACCATTGCCCATTTACACTTTATGCTGCAGATTAAGGATGTGAATTCTTAGCTTTCTACTTTAGCTGCTATGTCTGACACTTGTTTTTATGCCACTTTCATAGTGATCCTGGATTGCTCTGGAACCATGAGCCAAATTAAATGAAACACTTTCATAAGTTCACATTGACATGATATTATACCACAGCAACAGAAAAGGCACGATTAAACCTGGATTCATTATCTCATGTAATTGATGAGAAGTGTGAAATCTAAAATAGTTACTATATCATTTAAAATCATAGGCTTTTTTACCATGTGAGTTTGCAGATGTAAACCAAATACAGTGACGCTATAATGCTTGAACATATTGATGACACCTGTGAGATTTTTTTCTCAAGAATAATCTTGTGTAATTGAATGTAAGTGTGTTGGCTAAAGACCTTACCAAATCCTTTATTATCAGATTTTCTTTGGTATGAAGTTTTTTAGATCCTCAAAGTCTAATGTTATATTCACACACTTTAACAAACCAATTACATACTAATAATATTACTCTCATAGGGTTCTACTCCAGCATGTTTTTTTTATGTATTTTAAGATGACTGTGCTGTGAACAGGCTTTATCACACTGATTACATTCATATGGTTTCTCTCCAGTATGTGTTCTTTTATGCATTTGATGAATACCAATGAGAGGAAAAGCTTTACCACATTGATTACATTCATAGGACTTCTCCCTAGTATGTGTTCTTTCATGTCTTTGAAGGTCACTATAATGGGCAAAGGCTTTACTACACTGATTACATTCATAGGGATTCTCTCCAGTATGTATTCTTTCATGTCTTTGAAGATCACTATTATGGGCAAAGGCTTTACCACATTGATTACACTCATAGAGCTTCTCTCCAGTATGCATTCTTCCATTAATTTGAAGATGACTCTGAAGGACAAAGGCTTTACCACACTGATTGCATTAATAGGTTTTCTCTCCAGTATGTGATCTTTCATGTCTTTGAAGATGACTGTATTGCACAAAGGCTTTACCACACTGATTACATTCATAGGGTTTCTATCCAGTATGTGATATTTTATGCAATTGAAGATCACTAAGATGAGGAAAGCCTTTACCACATTGATCACATTCATAGCGTTTCTCTCCATTATGAGTTCTTTCATGTCTTTGAAGATCACTATTATGGGCAAAGGCTTTACCACATTGATTACATTCAAAGGGATTCTCTCCACTATGTATTCTTTCATGTCTTTTAAGATGACTATTATGGAGAAAGGCTTTACCACAGTGATTACATTCATAGGGTTTCACTCCAGTATGTATTCTTTCATGCATTTGAAGATGACTATATTGCACAAAGACTTTACTGCATTGATTACAATCATAAGGTCTCTCTCCAGTATGTATTCTTTTATGCAATTTAAGATCACTAACACGAGGAAAGACTTTACCACACTGATTACATTCATATGGTTTCTCACCAGTATGTCCTTTTTTATGCAATTGAAGAGAATTGTGATAAGCAAAGGTTTTACCACATTGATTACATTCATAGGGCTTCTCTCCAGTATGTGTTCTTTCATGTCGTTGAAGATGACTGTGTTGTGCAAAGGCTTTACCACACTGATTACATTCATAGGGTTTCTCTCCAGTATGTGTTCTTTCATGTATTTGAAGTTGACTATATCGTGCAAAGGCTTTACCACATTGATCACATTCATAGGGTTTCTCTCCAGTATGGGTCCTTTTATGCAATTTAAGATCACTAACACGAGGAAAGACTTTACCACACTGATTACATTCATATGGTTTCTCACCAGTATGTCCTTTTTTATGCAATTGAAGAGAATTGTGATAAGCAAAGGTTTTACCACATTGATTACATTCATAGGGCTTCTCTCCAGTATGTGTTCTTTCATGTATTTGAAGAGTAATGTGTTGTGTAAAGGCTTTACCACACTGATTACATTCATAGGGTTTCTCTCCAGTATGTGTTCTTTCATGCGTTCGAAGATGACTGTGTTGTGCAAAGGCTTTACCACACTGATTACATTCATAGGGTTTCTCTCCAGTATGTGTTCTTTCATGCATTCGAAGATGACTGGGTTTTGCAAAGGCTTTACCACAGTGATTACATTCATAGGGTTTCTCTCCAGTATGTATTCCTTCATGCATTTGAAGATGACTGTATTTCAAAAAGGCTTTACCACAGTGATTACATTCATAGGGTTTCTCTCCAGTATGGGTTATTTCATGCATTCGAAGATGACTGTGTTGTGCAAAGGCTTTACCACACTGATTACATTCATAGGGTTTCTCTCCAGTATGCGTTCTTTCATGCATTTGAAGATGACTAGGACAGGAAAAGGCTTTACCACATTGCTTACATTCATATGGTTTCCCTCTAGTAAGTGTTCCTTGATGTATTTGGAGACTACTATGACATGCAAATTCATCACTATATTGTAGTTTTCTTTCAGTATGAATTCTTTCATGCCTTTGAAAATGGCTCTGATATGCAAATGCATTAACACATAGAGTACATTCAGAAGATTGGTCTCCTGTATAACTTCTTTCATGCCTGCAAGGATAATTTGCAAATGTGAGAGCTTTAACACAATCATTGCATTGTTAAACATTTACTTCTGTATGAAATAATTTTACAATTTGGTGTAAATGTAAAAAGGAGTCAAATCTTGATGTTTTATAACTTTGCATACACTCATGTTGTTCACCCCAAAAATTAAGGATTATTTTGCTTTTTTTGAAGATGACTGTGATGATATGAGCCATGATTACATGGCTCACATTTATGGCTTTTTTTTTTCTCTATGAGGCTTTTAAAATATTTAAAGAGAACTGGAAGAACTCAGAATTTTCCCTCTTAATTTCATTGATAGATTGTCCTATACTGTGAATTCTACTATGTCTGCAAAGTAAATAGGGACAAACAGAAGTATTTACGCATTTCTAGTGCTCATAGGGCTTTTCTTCAATGTGTTTTTTGACATATTCCCAATGATGTTGGAAAACTAATTACTTATAAATTTGAATCACATTCAAGAAGTCTACTCAACATGGGGCTACCACATATCTTCTAATTGGTCTGAGATGGAGAGGGATACATTTTTTTTCCATATCCCTATGTTCATATGGCTTCCATCCATAGTGACATATGATATATGTAGTAAAGGAAGAATAAAAAATAAAAGGTTTCTACATTGCCTCCACACAGCTTAACATTTTGTTTCTCACAGATATTTGGTATAGTGTTTAAGGTTTCTCCACAACAACCTCCCTTTAACTCTTGATTCTAACTACCCATCTCACTAAACTTAGCAGAAACAGAACAACTATATGAGTTACACTAGCTTTTCTATGGACTCTTTGCTTATTAGAAGGTTTGGGATATACAGTTATCACATAAGCATTGTGCATAAATTTTGTAATGATTGTTATGAAACTAGATGGATTGTCAGTTTTACAGCATCTGATGGAGCTATGATTCAAATGCTGATATCTCTTAAGGGATTGATTCCTTGTCATCCAACTTAAAAGACTGACTTTCAAACACAATTCACTTGCCTGCCTTTGAGGTATATGGGTTGTGAGTATTTAATGATCATGAATTTATTTTAAGCTGTGATCATTTAAACTCCTGTATTTCTTTAAAACTTCCAGATACATTAAAATACATCCAGAGGCACATTTGTATCAGCTTACACATGAAAATTACCTTCCATGTCTTTGAGAATTTTGACAATGCTCTTCAACTTTATGATCTTCCCAATTGTAGCCTAAAATATAGTATGAGAAAATGTATGAAATCTTACTGGAAACTGTGCAAAATTTCAGTTACTATCCTCAGTGATCCTGAGAACCTTGCCTAATTTATTCACCCCATTCTTTCTCTTTCTCAATCAGATTTACAGAAGAGCATCAATAGCCAAGAAATAGTTGTCCCCTTATTTTAAAATGTGAAGGAAAATTTTGCAGTGTTACCTATAGCACTGAGGTTCATATAGGTCTCTAGCATCACACTGTTGTAGAGATTCTTCTGTGAAGGATCCAGCAATGCCCACTCCTCCTGAGTGAAGTCGACATGCACATCATTATATGTCACTCCATCCTAAAATATGACATACATAAGTCTAAAACAAAAAGCATGATACTCACAACATTGTAAATGTGTGCTTCTTTGACAATAGTCATATAAATCTGGTGCTTCCTACATTTATTCTATAACCCAGAGATTACAATATAATCATCAAGTTACTTTAGAAGGAAACTGAAATAGGAGGTTTACCTCTATTATTTCTGAATGATTTTAATGGGCTAACACCTTGCAAGAGAAATGCCTATTAGTAAACATAGAGACAAGCAAACATATCAATAGTACTGAGGACACATCAGAGACATTGTATGAACAATTACTAACTACAAAAAAAGATGAGTAAGCTGGGACTATTGGCTCATGCATTTAAACCCAGCACTCAGAAGTCAGAGGCAGGAATATATGCTTCAGAGTTGAAAGCTAGCCTAGTCTATGCATTCAGTTCAGTACAGTAAGAAGTGAATATTAAGGAATTGCCTGCACTGTAAACATCAATCAAACAAACAAAAAAGATAGGATGAACTCAAGTGTTAAGTTCAGTTCGGTATTCATCTTCCAGAAACCTGAATTGCTCCAGTCTCAATTCTACTGTAATATCGTACAAAAGAGAACTGTTCATTTAAACAGTTGCACATGGACAGATGACAACACTAGCAATATCAATGTTGAGCATAAATAATCAACACAGGGCAGGAGAGATGGCAGATAAGTTAAGAGCTCTTGCTGGCCTTGTATGTAGATGGGCTCAATTGACAGTAGTTACATGAGGCAATCTCACAACTGTTCATATACCAAGTTCATGGATTCTAAGACCATCTTTTGACTACTGTGAGGACCAAGCTTTATGTGTGGTGCATATTCAAGTATACAGGCAAAAGAATCATATTCATAAAAAAATCAAAACAAATGCAACAAGCAGGAAGAATGTCACAAACCTGTATTCTAATGAGTCAGAAGGCCTAGGCAGTATTAATGTCATGAATACTGCATCCTGGGAAAGAGAATGATATCCTAATTTCAAAATTCAAGCTGGGGGTAAAGCTCAGTAAAACAGCATATGCTTGACATGTACAAAAACATATACTCAAGGCCCATCATCCAATAATAGATATGGAAAAACCTAGAATGTTGGTCAACCTTTAATCTCAGTATGTGGAATAAGGAGTCAGGTGAATCACTGAGTTCAAGGCCAGCCTGGGCAACAGAGCTACTTTTAGGACAGGAGGATTACTCAGCCAAAGCTTGACTTACAGGAAGCAAAAATAAAAAGACAAATTTTACAAAATCAGGCTAGCAAAGTGGCTTAGCCTTGGATACCAATTCCTTTAATTGTACCTTATGTGTTGTAGTGATACCATCTATAATGGTGGTGAAGTCAAGACAGCACAAGAAGGAAGCTGGCTGATTTGTATCAGCTACAACATAGTAGAAAGTTTGAAAAGGAAATGGGTTAAGGCTATAGAGACACATATCACACACCCCAATGAGAAATTCTAGAGAGATTCCTACTACTAAAGGTTCCACAAGCACCCCAAATAAGATGCCAAGGAGAGACACATGTTCAAATACCCCATCCTATCTGGGAACTTTCCATTCAGTTGACTTCATTCTGTCCCAGGTTACTATAGGCTCATGATCATACATGTAGAAAATGTACTTAGTCACCTCAATGATCCTCATAGCCTGCAACAGCTTCCTACACTGACTAAATGCCCAAAGTATCTTTTGATACTCAAGACAAATTCTTGACTGTGTCATCTTTTAAAATCAGAAAACAAGTTAAATCTTCCTAACATACAAACAACACAGAAAACACATTTCCATTCAAAAGGACAGAAAAAAAAATGAGACAAAGTAAAGAAAGTTTGGACACAGGGAAGACTGAAACCCAGCAGGGCAACCATCAAATCTAGTAGTTATGTGTCAGACACTTGGGGCTTAGATGGCTCTCTCCCCACAATTTCCCATACATCTTTTTCTTTAGTTACTTGTACTACATATATGAAGCTATTCATGGAAAATGTCTCATATCTTAAGTATCTCAGCATCTTATGTTCTCACAATACAACCCAGGCTTCATCCTCATAGCATCATGCAATAAACTCTCACAATCTCCTCACTGGAAGTCTTACCAAACACAGATGCCTACAACAGTGCTGAATTGAAAACACAGACTAGGAACAAATGATTTTAAATTTTGCATCATTCTGGTTTCCAGAAACAGTTCAACATCAATGATTCTACCAAATCTGGCTTCTAAGATTTGAATGACCCCTGTCATGCTTGGACTAGAATTCCAGCAGGGTTTGTATGAAGTTGCTTCCTGGGACTGGGAATCACTTTGCCTAATCCCTCCTTTAACTGAGGGCATAGAAGGATGAATTCTTACACTTAGGGCACCTTGCTAGGCTTCCAATGTAGAGTAAGGGCCTTCTTTTTAATGGTGATAATCTCCCTGAAAATTCCTGCCTCTGTTCAGCATTTGATTTTCATCTGAAAATACATAATGCTGTTTTCCTCTACAATCCATACTTTCCACTTATTTATGATCCACTTATTGATTTTTTCTACTGTAGTCTTGAATGAATCATAAGTAATAGCCATCCCAGAGAGTCAATATTCCATCTCTGAAATTAGCCCCATTATTTTTTTAATTCTGCCTTACTCAATTTCTTGGGGCATGGGCATAATATGAAAGTTTAGGAGCCAAATAAATACAAATGAGTTCTATTTTAATTCTGAATGAAATCCTGTGACCTCTACCTCCACTGTTTGTAGTACCCTCAACAGTACTTTATTCCAAGTCCTACAAGAATAAACAAGTAAGCTCTGTGTGCAGCTATGTCCTTTGCCATCTAAATCTTGGTATCTTCAACATTCCTGCAAAAGTCCCAGGTCCTTTGCAGCAACACAATCACTTTTTTTTTTGGTGTACAACATTATGTTATTACTCGCTTTTTTTTCTTGCTCTGATTAAATTTTCTAAACAAAAACACCTCAGATAATGAATGTGTTTTTTGACTGATTCTGAGAGATCACAATCCATAATTGTGGGAGGTTAGGACAGAGATTCAATCTAGCAATTGAAAGCAAAACCATGAGTAATCTTTGTTTCCAGGCTTTCTCTCTGACATGGTCATTGTCTCATGCCCAGGATGCAGTCTTATCTCATTCAGGACAACTTTCTTAGGGATATTGCATACTCAGTGGAAGATCTGTCACCTATCAATCATCAATCATCAAAACCCCTCATAGACTTATCAATCAGCCAATCTTATGGGGGCACATCCTCAGCTAATGTGTCCAAAGTTGACTGTGGGCTCTGAAATGTTGACATCTGAAATAAACTAGGACACAGAGACAATAATATATGAGAAGATTTTAAAAACCAAAAAAAAAAAACAATGTATCAACTACATCAGTAATATAAATTGCAAAAATATAAACATTGATGATAAGAACAACTCAAAACAAGGATATGCCAAGAAATTAGGAAATACAAGCTTCTAAGATCAAGAAGAGAAAAATAAAATTGTTGATCCACAGAAAATCTCCAAACCAATAAATTCAAGGAACTCCTAACACAATATAGTAATTTACCAGATAATAAAAATAGGTGAAGTTTCATTATTTTCCAGAGAAACAATATAATTAGATTATAAGTAATAAAAAATATTAAACAATATACCACTGATAAAAGGAGACAGGCAGTTTCTACAAGCATAGCATTGCCTCTTAAACAAGAACCATAGGATTCTAATGAAAATCAATTATCATAGAAATCACTGACCACCACTCATCCTGTGCAATCCAGTTCTATCCTTTGCCAATAATAAAAAATGGGTTGGTGAGGACGACTGTCCCACCAAAATTGGATAGGTTCACTTGAAGCACTTACATTGTAGAAATTTCTACAATGTAGAAAATAGTTTTGGCTACTAATACTATGTTGTTCTCTTTTAATAAAGAATAGGATATTTGTTACATCATTTAGAAATAAATTTTTTGCAGATGAGTGAAGACTGAATGTATGTCTGCATCAGAGGAAATGAAAAATTTTCAAACCAAATGATAGATCAATTTTTTTAAAATAAATATTATATGATTTGTATTATATACCTAAAGCAACCTGATTTCCTCTAATTGCTTTATAAGCCATAAGGGCTTTCGAAAACAAGTCTAGCTTCATTTTTATGTGTATATTTGTATGTGTGAGACAGAATGTTTTTAATGTGTGTATAGGTTACACAACAAAAAGCATGCCAGATCCCCTGGATCAGGAATAGCAGGTGGTTAGAAGCCTCCCAACATGTGTTCTGGTAACTTATTCCTCCCAAGAGGAATAAGAATTGAATGACA
>NW_023411331.1:0-27264 GCF_903995425.1 Onychomys torridus
GAGAAGATCACTCAAACAAATCCCTGGCACAATCATCTCACAGGAAGGAATTGTTTCTTTTGGATCCTGGTTATGGAGACTTTCTAGTTTCTTGAGATCTTTGCTTTGGATTCAAAATGAGGCAACCTGTTGTAAAGGGAGCTAATTTTGAAGGATGATCCTCAACTTGCTGGCAACTGGGAAACAGTAAACAAGACCAGTGGGCTAGTCCACCACCATCAAGTGGTCTTTTGCTGGGGAATATTTTTATACTCTACTGTGTAGAGAACTTCCTAAACAGTTAGTTAAAGGGCCAGGAGCACAGAGAGCCTCCTGTCTGTGCATTAGATTACAGGATAGCCCCTTCAATGTGTGAACTGGCTATCTCTCATGCCCTCTGTGTTCTTCTCTCATTCAACAGGCTTACCTTCTTTTCATTAGTGTCCCTGGTGGTTGCTGGTTATTTTAGCTGTGTCTGTGAAGCTAAACATGGACTGCATTACAATGTGCTTGTATGTGTGCAGACTTGTACTTGTGTGTGTTCATGAATTGGTGTGTGTGCATGTGAGAGAGCAACCCTCCACTTAGAGCACAATCTTTTAATGAACAGGACCAAGAGCACCTGGATGAAAGATCAAAGGATCTGCTGAAGCAGAAGGAGCTGATAACCCAGCAAGAGGTCTTGGTAGACAAGCTCCAACATCACTTAAATATCTCTGAGATGAGGTAGGAGCCCAATTGGGAGGAGCAGTTAGAACCATGTAGGTCACCTGTCCCTGGATCTCTGTCCTTTTGGGATTCCCACCATCTGAAAAGCTCCCAGACATGGCAAGGGAAAGAACTTCTCAGGCTATTGTACTGGCCTGGTCAATAAGAACTTCTCCAGAAAAAAACTATATTTTGTCTATAGTGGTTCTGGGGTTGTGTACCCCTTATTCCTTCCTGAGCTCCATGGAATCTTCTCTGTGTCCCCTGTGTCTCTTCACAAATCTCCCTATGGCAGTCCTCAACCTAGCAGGGGGATGATTGGTTCTGTGTGTTTCTGGCTGTTTATTTTGCTTCCAGAATATCACCTTTAGAGAGAAGTTCCTACCTTTGAGCAGATCTGCATGCCACACCCTCTTGAAGATTACAGGTTCCCTGCAGTATGCATGTGTTTCCTGTGTAAAGATGTTTCTATTAAAAAAAAAAGTTTTAGGAGTTGAGGAGTTGAACGGAGGTTGGTTTCTGTTCTTTAGCAATAATCAGATCCTTCACTGCTTTTATTTTGTATCCTCCCCTAGAGTGTCTATATTTAATTACCATGGTTTCTCATATTCACCTGTATCTAATCAGGGCACATCTATTTCTACCCTGAACTGTTACTCAGTCTTTACTACACTGCTATTTTTCCTCTCAAAATAATGTACATAGACACCTGGAGAAATGTGCTGTATTTTCTTGCCCAGCACACTGTATTTTTCAACTCAACTCCTAGCATATTTTAATGGCTCAGAAAAAAATAAAGGACCAGGGACACTCTGGCTCTTCTTCCTTGGGGAATACTAGAGATGATAGCAGCTGAAAAGTCACGATGGATTGCCCAGCTGAGTAGAGCTGGTTCAGGCTCTATATCTGACATAGCAGTTCCCCACAGGGCTGTTCCCTAACTGTGGTCCTCCTCTAGGTCAGAAAATCTCCATTCTGAGTTTGAACAGACCACATCTCAGGTTGAGAGCCTCCTGCAGACCAAGCAGCTACAGCAGGAGCACTAAGTCTCACAGGCAAGTGAACCATGATTGCATCCCATACCTAGCAAACATGGTAATGTTTGGGGATGGGGGCTCTTGACCCTGGCTTCCAGGGGGAATAGGTCTTGATTTTTTTCTGCCCAGTGGCCTAGCCAAGCTGTTTCTGTGTCTGATTGCCTTTCCTTCTCATCTAGCAGATCTTCAGAGTACTGAGGAGGCCAAAGAAGCCACAGATGCCTTGAACCTATGACATTCTAAGATCATGGCTTCCTGTAGTTAGAGTTTTCCTGCCTGGCCCAGTCAGGACAAATCTCTCTCACCCGCCAGACCCACAGTCGCTCAGACCCAACCAAGAAAGCACACAGAAACTTACATTGTTTACAAACTGTATGGCTATGGCAGGCTTCTTGTCATCTACTTTTCTATCTCAAATTAACCCATTTCTGTTAGTCTATACTTTGCCACATGGCTTGTGGCTTACCAGTGTCTTTACATGTTGCTTTTCATGGCGGTGGCTGGCAGTGTCTCTCCCCAGCCTTCTACTTCCCAGAATCCTCTTCTCTCTTGTCCCGCCTATACTTCCTGCCTAACCACTGGCCAAACAGCATTTTATTTACACAGAGCGATATCCACAGCACTTACTCTTTTCTTTTTTTTTAAGCAATGTTTTAACATTTACACAGTACAATTACATATAACAAAACAATTATCAAGCAAGAATTTCAGTTACAATATTAAAGAATATATCCTATCTATCTTATATTTATGAGTCTAAGGTTTTATATCTAACGTATCTTTTACCATAACTGAGGAAATTATAACTATCTAGTCTTCAACCACATCAAAGACCTCAGAAGGATATAATATTACCTGAGGACTGGGAGAAGGATGCAAGCAACTTTCGAGAGTCTTGCAGGGTAGACAGAGACAGCTGGCAGCCTGGACAGTCACCTAATGTTCCTTTGTAAAGTTGGGGCATTTGTCTTCAGCCCATAGGGCTAGAGTCTCTTGATCACTTTTCTTAGTGTCCTGTAGGATGTCTGGCAGTTTCCTCTATGAAGCAGGAACCTGAAGGACCATTTTTTCAAGCAAAGTTCAGTGTTCACCTTTCTATGGGTCCTGCATATCCAGTTAATCAAGCAGTCCAGACAAGTACAGTTTCTTACCCAAATGGCTATTTTTGCCAAGGTGAAGATAAGATATGAAGTATCTTTAATGCCCATCCTCATCTCTGAAGTAAATCGGTGTTGCCAGGAGCAGACATGTCTCACTGTCCAGAAAGTCTAAATTTTAAAAATATTATAAATGCCATATTCTGTAGACCTTTGAAGTGTTTGAAGAGTACCTGTCTATCTGATATATCTCTGTGTATACCTAGAAGACTTAACTAACATGGCTATGAGTATGATTATCATAGATGACCAGTTATTAATCTATTTTTAATTATCCATTACAATTTTAAATGAGCTATATAAACATAATACCTTAAACAAGAGTAGAAATATACATACAATATAACAAAATTAACTAAGTTTGTATCAATAGACTAAAATCTAAACCAATGTAAAACATTTTAAACAAGTTGTTGCTCTTTAGAAGTTTCCTAATCTACCTTTTCATCCTATTATATCTATATCATATTCCCCTTTCTTCTTTAGAAAGAGATCTCATTTATAATCAACCTGCTTTAAAGAAAAATATTGTTTTTTTCTCTGCCCCACACCAGAGGGCTCTTCTGATTTGGGACACAAGAATCTCTTAACCTTTTCTTTTAGCAATATGTCTGGGTTTAGAGAAGGAGTGAGCCAATTCCATCTCCAATGCCAGCTTGATAATTTTGGGAATTTGGGCGTAGTTTCTCTTCCTACTTCCTGCTGGAGGGGGGCCATGTATCTTATGGGGACACAAAGAAAATTTTAGGATTATGGAGTAGTCCATTAGGGTGAACCTCTGAGCCAGTTGCCTTGAAAGCATTCTGGATGTTGGATCATCTGGGCCATGGTGTCATCAGAGACCTTTCAGGTGGTCTTGGCTGATCAAACCTGATATATCTTAATGTGGAACAAATCCACAGCCTCTGGCTTTCTGTGGAAACAAAAGCAGAGACTCTTTTCCAAAGCAACATATCCTTATATCCAAATTTCAAAGTCAAGGTACCTTTAAAATTTACATTTTTGTTGAACTCAACAGCTTTTATGATCAAATCTTTTTCTGTGGTTAAAAATTCCAAAGACAAGACAAACCAGATTCTCTGTGTAATATCCATCTTTGTAAGATTGAAATGCCGCTATAGGTGCTGGCTCCGCCCACCTCAGCTTCCCAACATGGCGGTGGTACAGTTTACCACCAGCTCTGGGTCTGGAGCCATGTGTACCATCAACTATCAGAAGCAGTTCTATCAAAGCAGTGCATAGCCCAGAAACTTTTTTTGTTTTTTTATACTAGCAAAGGCTAAATCTACCACGCAGCAGAGTAAAGTGCCTCTTGTAGATTTCTCATTCCCGCTGCACTGCAGGTCAGACACACATGCCAGGAAACCGCCATAGTAGCACAAACCAGCAGGCTGCCGCTAAATTGAGAGAGACAATTAGGAAGCTGTTTTTACTCTGTCTTAGAATCTTTTTTCTCAGGTTTTAGGTGGAAATTCTTGCCAACACGTTGGGCGCCATTTGTAGTTAGAGTTTTCCTGCCTGGCCCAGTCAGGACAAATCTCTCTCACCCGCCAGACCCACAGTTGCTCAGACCCAACCAAGAAAGCACACAGAAACATACATTGTTTACAAACTGTATGGCTGTGGCAGGTTTCTTGTTATCTATTTTTCTATCTTAAATTAACCCATTTCTGTTAGTCTATACTTTGCCACATGGCTTATGGCTTACCAGTGTCTTTACATGTTGCTTTTCATGGCGGTGGCTGGTGGTGTCTCTCCCCAGCCTTCTACTTCCCAGAATCCTCTTCTCTCTTGTCCCGCCTATACTTCCTGCCTAGCCACTGGCCAAACAGCATTTCATTTACACAGAGTGATATCCACAGCAGCTTCCTCCTCAGAAGACACTCCTTTAGAGCTGTGAACTCACCAGTGAGGAAAATACCAGCTGTCTTCCAGGTGATCCACTCACAATCACAACTATTGGTCTGCTGACTTAGTCCTCCTAAAGAAAAGAAAGTTTCAAAAATGAGCTTGAGACACAGAAAACCTGATCCAGGAATTAATGAGAACCCTGGCATTCAACAGCAAGAGACCCCTGTGAAGGTTACTACAACATGGAGGGAAGAGATATAGTGAGCAAGAGTATTTCTGTCAGTTTAATGTGGATGGCTTTGGCAAGCTTACTGAGTTCTCATCCTTCCCTTTGTGGTATGAAATCTGTCATGGAAGATTGGGTTGATGTGAAGCTTTTCCAGACAGATCACACCCAAAAGCATATTTCCTTTTCCAGTTGATTATTGAAGCTGACTCCATGTCATGCACCAGTGTTGCTGAAGAGAATGCACCAAAGAGATCTCCACATTCCATCATTCTTTGTGTTAGTCATTTTTTTCCTATTTAAAATGAGTGAGTATTCTTTGGTTTCCCAGCCTGGCCTGAAGTGACTGGTCCTGAGAAAGGATTTACCGAAGACACCTGAGTCATCTTTGATGTTCTTGGGCACTCAGATGCTGCCCATGGACATGTTTGGTCTCCAGAAATCACAGAAGTGTCTGGGAGATTCACATAGTGACCAAGACATTGCAGGATCAGCAGTGTGTGATAATTTATCAAAAGTTTCCCATGGGGCAAAAGATTTGCTCTAGGAAATATCTCATTCTTAGTGTTACTGATGGCTTGACCTTCAAAGCCTGTAGGAGGCATTGCTATACTAGTTTTGAAGAGGTTTTTTTACATTTGCTGACTGCCTTCCAAGTCCAGCCACAGTCTGTAGGTTTGTGCTGCTATATGTGATAGAAGAGAATGCTTCTGAACTAATTTTTTTGTATGGTGTTTGGTTTGGTTTTGTTTGCTTTGGTTTTGTTTTGTTTTGGTTATTTTTTTTTTTGGTTGTCTTTGTTATGGTTTGAACTTTTGCTATTTGTTCTTTCTTTTGTTCTTGTTGTTGTTTTGATATTTGTTAAAGATCTACATTGTTTATGTTAACTGATCTATTTAATCCCCTATTGAGTAAAATAACTGTATTTTTATTAATAATAAAGTGATTTAGTACTTATTTGTCTTAGAACCAATTTCTTTGCTCAGGAGTGTTATCTCAATCCAGCAGCCCCAGAAATGCCTGGAACATGAGAACTCTTGTGGGCTCAGCTTGCACTATATATTGAAGTCCCTGTTAGCCAGGTCTACACAGGGATTTGATGTGGACACCATTTAATGTTGGGAAAAGTCCATATATTTAGTTCTCCCTAAAAAAAAAAAAATTATTGTAGATACACATTTCCTGAAATTATCATGAGCTTTCAATTAATGAGAAATGTAACAGTATTGTTCTAAAGCCTCTCAAGAAATGAAAACATTGATTAAGGGAGCTTTTCATAAATCCATGGCCTGCTTGACATCTGGGGTAATGATAATGTCCCTTCCTGGGTTGCTACCAAAGGCCATGTCCTATCCATGGCCCTGAGGAACCTATGGGGGTCTGTGTTGATATCCATATCTCCTCTTACCAGTGAGGGCCTTTCAACAACCTATAGTCTGGGTCAACACCTATGACTATGTTGGTGTCAAAAGGATATGCTCCCTAAAAGAGCAGGTGTGTCTTAGAAGCTTGTGTTGCCAACTAGGACCAATAGCATCTCGGCTAGGGCTGTTGCTAAGGGTTTTGTCAGGGTCCATGACTCTGTTGCAGCCAGTTTCTGTGTTGATGTCTCAGGCTCCTATGGCCATCAAAGTCAGTGCAGATGCCTACAATCTAGGCCACTACCTGTGCACATGATGCTACTGGTTTCAATCCAATCTGAGTGACCTACACTGCCAACTAGGCCCAAGGTCAAATCCAGGCCTGGGCTGCAGACTAGGACCATGTCTCAGTCAATGTTGCAAACACAGCCAGGATCTGGGTTCATGCCCATGGACTATGTTGCCAACAACGGCCACCCAGAAGTACGTAGGAGTCTAAGCTTCCATCTAGGTCCATGTTAGTGTCCAAGGACTATGCTTCTGCTGTGGGCATACAGATCTCAGTGGCCAATGCTGCCAAGAGGGGTGTCCTCTGGGCCTATATTGCTTACAGAAGACATGTCTGTATCTGTTGCACTGCAACTTCCTCGATCTATGTTGAGGTCAGTGGCTCCTGTTACCTCCAAAGACAGGGTAGGTTTACAAGAATTAACATTACCCTTCACAGGCTGAAGCACTGGGGGAGCTGGACCTGCCCCTTACCAATTTTAGCAGTTGGGTGTGTGGTTCCTATTCATGGACTGAGCAGCACATTAGAGAGTACCTTATAAGTGGTGGTCCAGGTGAGCTATCTCTGAGGCTGTGAGAGCAAATGAACTGAGTCCACCTCCTCCTTCTGCCTTGTGTTGTTCATGGTGAGAGAAAGATGCCTGCCCCACCTAAGTATGTGCTACCTACAGCTGGTGAGAGAGTTGGCCTCTGGGCAATAAGAATAGAAGAGCTGGGGCAGCCTCTCACTGACTGCAGTAGTTGGGATTGTGGGCTTGGCACCTCACCTGGACTAAACAGCAGAGCTTTCTTTTGTGGCCCGAGGGTGAGTAAGTTAGAAGCAAGGGCATGAGAGCAGGAAAACTGGCCTCTCTCCATTCTGCCTGCTGCATAGGGTGTGCTAGGTGTACAAGAGGAGAGATTGCCTGGGTAGTGAGGTGAGGAAAGGTGGTGGGTTTTCCAAAATGCTATCATCCAGGCCAGAACCAGAGCTGAATCAGCCCACCTTAACATCATCTTTGTCTATGAACTGCTAGAGCTAGTGAAAGGCTGGGACATTCCTATCCACAGCTGCAGGATCTGCATGACACAAGGCATCAATAGGATTTCCATGAAGAGTACAGGAAAAGGTCCATCATCTATAGTGTAGTGAAGCCAGAGAGTTCTGGAACACTCACAAGGAAAGATCTCTGGACTAAAGGGTACATTGTGTGACTTCCTGGACCACACTACAGCCTCCTCTCCAAGACTTTTGTATGTTTGTGTTTAATTTTGGGTTTTCAATGTTCCTTTTCATTTTGTTTTGTTTTGTGTGTGTGGGGGGGGGTTCAATGGCAGAGCTCATGTGAGGGAATGAGTTGGGGGGATAGTGAGATTTGGATGCATGATATAAACCCAAGAGAATCAATAAAACGTTTAAAATAAAAAAGAAATTAGGTAAACCAGAGCTGTATTCTGTAGACAGACTAAACTCTCCTGGCCACCTGTTCATAAATAATCTGAATGAGGCTTAATATTAATTACAAACTGTTTGATCTATGGCTCAGGCTTCTTGCTAATTAGCTCTCTCAACTTAAATGAACCCATTTCTATTCATCTGTCTTTTGTCACATGGCTGTGGATAGAACTAGGAAATACCATCCTGAGTGAGATAACCCAGATTTGTAAAGACAAACATGGTATGTACTCACTCATAAGTATCCACTTATATATTAGTTATAAAGCAAAGGATAACAAGACTACAACCCAGAGGTCCAGAGAAGCTAGGAACCTGGAAGGACCCTAAGAGGAATGCATGGATCACCATTGGAAGAGGAAACAGAGGAGATCTGCATGAGTAAACTGGGTTTTGGGGGATGGAACAGGATAGGGGATGGGAGATGAGAACATAGGGAAAAAGGATGGTCAAGCTGAAACAGGGATGGAGTGGGAGAGCAATGAAAGAGAAATCTTGATAGATGGAGACATCATTGGGGTAGGGAGAAATCAGTTACTAGGGAAACTCCCAGGAATCTAAATTGATGAATCCAGCTTAGACTATTAGCAATAGTGGAGTGGGGCCTGAGCTGTCTTACCCAGGTAACTGACTTACCCAGGCAATCAGATTGGCAAAACCCCTAACTGTCATCATAGTGCCTTCATTCAGTAACTGATGGAAGCAGATGCAGAGATCCACAGTCAAGTACCAGGCCAAGCTCCAGGAGTCCAGTAGAAGAGAGGGCTCAGGGATTCTATGAGCAAGGGGTATCAAGATCATGATAGGGACACCCACAGAGACGAACAAATCAAGCTAGTGGGAACTCATGAACTTTAGACCAAGAGCTATGGAGCCTCCAGGGGGCTGGACTAGGCCCTCTGCATAAGTGAGACCATTGGTTAGCTTGATATTCTTAAGGGCTCCCCTGGCAATAGCATCAGGATCCATTCTTGGTGCATGAGCTGGCTTTTTGAAGCCCATTGCCTATCATGAGACACCTTGTACAGCCTTGATGCAGGGAGAGGGGCTTGGATCTGCCTCATCTGAACGTACCAGGCTTTCTTGACTCCCCATGTGAGGCCTTACCTTTTTGCAAGAGGGAATGGGTGGGTTGGGTTGGTGGGGGATGTTGGGGGCGTGGGAGGAAAGAAGTGAGGGGGATCTTTGTTTGGTATGTAAAAAGAATAAGAAATTTAATTTTATGTTTGTGGTTTTTCAAGAAAGGGATTCTCTGTGTAGTTTTGGTGCCTGTTCTAGATCTTGCTCTACAGACCAGGCTGGCATGAAACTCAGAAAGATCTGCTGCACCACCACAGAAAAGAAATTGCTTAATAAAGAAAAACAATAGGTTAAAAAAAAGAAAAAAAATCTGTGCAACATATCTAGTTTTTTAAAAAAGTTTTATACCAGGGGTTGGTGGCACATGCTATTAATCCCAGCACTTGGGAGGCAGAGTCAGGTGGATCTTTATGAGTTTAAGGTCAGCATAGTCTATAGAGCAAGTTCTAGGACAACCAAAGCTACAGAAACCCTACCTCAAAAAACAAACAAAACAATGTTCTATAGTTAATTTGTAAATTTGAGGTGTGTGTCTTGTATGCAGCAGAAAGATGGGTCCTGTTTTCATATCCATTCTGTTAGTTTGTGTCTTGTTATAGGTGAATTACATCCATTGATATTAAGCGATATTAATGACCAGTATTTGTTCATTCCTGTTGTTATTTTTAGTTTTTGGTGGTAGTGTGTGTGTACTTCTCTTCTTTGGGGTTTACTGCTGAGGTGTTATCTATTGCCTGTGTTTTTATGGGTGTATCTGCCTTCCTTAGGTTGGAATTTTCCTTCTAGTGTGTTCTGTTTGGGCTGGGTGTGTGGATAAGTATTGTTTAAATCTGGTTTTGTCTTGGAAGGTCTTGTTCACTCCATCTATGATGATTGAAAGTTTTGCTGCATATATTAGTCTAGGCTGGCCTCCATGGTCTCTTAGTATCTGCATTGTATCTGTCCCTGGCTTTCAAAGTCTCCATGGAGAAATCGGGTGTTATTCTAATGGGTTTGCCTTTATAAATCACTTGGCCTTTTTTTCCTTTGCTGCCCTTAATATTCTTTCTTTATCCTGTTCGTTTAGTCATTTAATTATTATGTGGCGAGGGGATTGTTTTGGGTCATCTAGTCTGTTTGGTGTTCTATAGGCTTCTTTTATCTTCTTAGGCATTTCCTTCTTTAAGTTGGGACGTTTTCTTCTATGATCTTGTTAAATATATTTTCTCTGCCTTTGAGTTGTTATTCTTCTCCTTCCTCTATCCCTATTATTCATAGGTTTGGTCTTTTCATGGTGTCCTAAATTTCTTGGACATTTTGGATCATGTCTTTGTGGGTTTTAGTGTTTTCTTTGACTGATGAATCTATTTCTTCTACCATATCATCAACACCAGAGATCCTCTCTTATATCTCTTTCATTCTGTTGATTATACTTGCATCTGAAGTCCCTGTTTGTTTACTCAGATTTTCTATTTCCAGCATTCCTTCTGCTAGTGTCTTCTTCATTTTTTCCATTTCCCTCTTCAGGTCTTGGATTGTCTCCCTTGCTTTTTCATGATTTTCATTCAAGGATTTATTGTTTTCTTCTGCTTTAATTGTCCTTTCCTCTAGTTTTTTAATAGCGTTCTTCCCATTTTTTTGTTTGTCTGTTCCTCTACTTTATTATTTATTTCTTCTATATAAGGCTCTAGCCTGTTCATGATGTTACTTATAAAGATGTTTTCTTGCCTTCTTCTTCTTCTTTTTCTTCTTTTTTCTTCTTCTTCTTCTTCTTCTTCTTCTTCTTCTTCTTCTTCTTCTTCTTCTTCTTCTTCTTCTTCTTCTTCTTCTTCTTCCATTCCTTGATGTTCAGGTCTAGCTGTCAGAGAAGGGCTAGGAACTGGTGATGTTGTATTGCTCTTTATTTTGTTGTATGTACTTCTGCCTTGACATCTGCCCATCTCCTCTTGTGTTCGTTCTTGATCTTATCAGTGTACTTGGTCCAGAGAGAGGTGACAGATTTAGGGAGCCTCTCTCTGGTCCAGATAGAAGCTCTGTGCCAGATGGGAGCGCTGGTCCAGATGAGAATGCTGGCTGGATAGGAGTTGGGGGGGCTGGACTCTGAAACTCGGGAAGTCCCTGGGCTCTCCTTATTTTATCCAGATGGGAGCTCCTCTTGTCCAGCTGGGAGTTCCTCTGGTCTCTGGTCCAGATGGGATTTCTAGGGCAGGATGGAAGCTGGGGACTGGCCTCTGATTCTCAGGAAGTGCCTGGGGTCTCTGGCAGATGGGTGTGGGGGCAGGGTGTGGAGACTTCAGTGTCTGCCTGCAGTCTTGGAAAAGGGAGCCTTCCCACAGGAAGCGCCAATTGGCCGGCGTCCCTGGGGTGTCCTTACTTTGTCCAGATAGGAGCTCCTCTTGTCCAGATGGGAGTTCCTCTGGACTCTGGTCCAGATGGGATTTACAGGGCAGGATGGAAGCTGGGGACTGGCCTCTGATTCTCAGGAAGTGCCTGGGGTCTCCAGCAGATGGGTGTGGGTGCAGGGTTTGGAGACTACAGGTTCTGCCTGCAGTCTTGGAAAAGGGGAGCCTTCCCGCATGGCCTGCCAATTGGCTGGAAACTGGGGCCATGTTGGGCAGGTCCTCTCGGCATGGCCTGTATCCAGCAGTGGGACCCAGGGGCTGTTTCCTCTCTGGCTATAAGCCCAGGCACTCAGTTCTGGTCCAGATGGGAGTTCCAGGGCGGACTGGAGCTAGGGGTTGGTCTCTGAGTCTCAGGAAGTGGCTGGGGTATTGGGCAAATAGGTGTGGGGGCAGGGTGTGGAGACAACAGTATCTGCCTGAAGTCTTGGAAAAGGGTAGTCCTACAGCAGGGCCCGCCAATTGGCAGGAAACTTGTGCCAAGATGGGCAGATCCTCCTGGGATGGCCTGTGACCAGCGGTGGACAATGTTTTAATTTCTTGAGAGGCTTTAGAACAATACTGTTATGTTTCTCATGAATTGAGTGCTCATGATAATTTCAGGAAATGTGTATACAGAATAATATATTTTAGGGAGAACTAAATATATCGACACAGAGATACAGTATGAATACTTTACTTTTCCTAACATAAAATGATATCCACATCAATAGCCCTGTGTATACCTGGCTGACAGGGACCTCAATATATAGTGCAAGCTGAGCCCACAAGAGTTCTGATGTTCCAGGCGTTTCTGGGGCTACTGGATTGAGATAACCCTCCTGACCAAAGAAATTGGTTCTAAGACCAAAAAGTAGTAACTCACTTTATTATTAATAAAAATAAAGTTATTTTACTCAATAGGGGCTTAAATAGATCAGTTAACATAAACAGTGAATATCTTTAGCAAATATCAAAACAACAACAAGAACAAAAGTAAGAACAAATAAATAGCAAAAGCTCAAACAATAACAAAGAAAACCAAAAAGAAAAAACCAAAGCAAACAAAACCATACAAAAAAAATAAGTTCAGCAGCATTCACTTGCTGTACATATAGCAGCACAGACCTACAGACTGTGGCTGGACTTGGAAGGCAGTCAGCAAATGTAAAAAAAACCTCTTCAAAACTAGTATACCAATGCCTCCTACAGGCTAACACTAAGAATGACATATTTCCTAGAGCAAACCTTTTGCCCCATGAGAATCTTTTGATAAATTATCACACACTGTTGATCCTACAATGTCTTGGTCACTATGTTAATCTCCCAGACACTTCTGTGCTTTCTGGAGACCCGACATGTCCATGGGCAGCAACTGAGTGCCCAAGAACATCAAAGATGACTCAGGTGTCTTTGGTAAGTCCTTTCTCAGGACCAGTCACTTCAGGCCAGGCTGGGAAACCAAAGAATACTCACTCATTTTAAATAGAAAAAACATGACTTACACAAAGAATGATGGAATGTGGAGATCTCTTTGGTGCATTCTCTTCAGCAACACTGGTGCATGACATGATAGCTTCAACACTCAACTGGAGAATGAAATATGATGCTTTTGGGTGTGGTCTGTCTGCAAAAGCTTGATATCAACCCAATCTTCCATGACAGATTTCATGCCACATAGGGAAGTATGAGAACTCAGTCAGTTTGCCAAAGCCATCAACATTAAACTGACAGAAATAGTCTTGCTCACTACATCTCTTCCTTCCATGTTGTAGTACCCTTTACAGGGGCCACTTGCTGATGAAGGTCAGGGTTCTCAGTAATTCTTGGATCAGATTTTCTTTGTCTCAAGCTCATTTTTTAAGCTTTCTCTTCTTTAGGAGGACTAAGTCAGCATACCAAGAGATCTGATTGGGGCTGGATCACCTGGAAGACAGCTAGTATTTTCCTCACTGATGAGTTCACAGCTCTAAAGGAGGGTCTTCTGAGGAGAAGTCTTGATCTGAGAGTATAGAATGTCATGGGTTCAAGGCATCTGTGGCTTCTTTGGCCTCCTCAGTTCTCTGAAGATGTGCTATATGAGAAGGAAAGGCAATCAGGCACAGAAACATCTTGGCTAGGCCACAGGGCAGAAAAAAATCAAGACCTCTTCACCCTGGAAGCCAAGGTCAAGTGCCCCCATCCCCAACCAATACCATGTTTGCTAGGTATGGGATGCAATCATGGTTCACTTGCCTGTGAGACTTAGTTCTCCTGCTGCAGCAGTTTGGTCTGCAGGAGGCTTTCATCCTGAGCTGTGGTCTGTTCAAACTCAGACTGGAGATTTTCTGAACTAGAGTAGGAAGGCATTTAGGGAACAGCACTGTGGGGAACTGCTATGTCAGATATAGAGCCTGAACCAGCTCTACTCTGCTGGGCAATCCATCTTGACCTTTCAGCTGCGATCATCTCTTCTATTTCCCAAGGAAGAAGGGTCAGAGTGTACCTGGACCTTGATTTTTTTCTCAGCCTTTAAAATCTGGTAAGAGATGAGCTGAAAAGTACATTGTGCTGGGCAAGAAAATATAGCACATTTCTCCAGATGTCTATATATATTATTTTGAGAGGAAAAATAGCAATGTAGTAAAGACTGAGTAACACTTCTGGGCAGAAATAGATGACCTTGATTAGTAACAGGTGAATATGAGAAACCATGGAAATTGAATGTAGACTCTCCAGGGGAGGATAAAAAATAAAAGCATTGAAGGATCTGATTATTACCAAAGAACAGAACCAACCTCTATTCCACTCCTCAACTCCTAAATCTTTTTTTTTAAATAGAAATATCTTTTCACAAAACCATATGCATACTGCAGGGAACCTGTAATCTTCAAGAGTGTATGACATGCAGATCTGCTTAAAAGTGGAAACTTCTCTCTATAGGTGATATTCTGGAAGGAAAATAAACTGCCAGAAACACACACAACCAATCATCCTCCTGCTAGGTTGAGGACTGTCATAGAGAGATTTGTGAAGAGACACAGGGGACACTGAGAAGATTCCAGAGAGCTAAGGAAGGAATAAGGGGTACACAACATGAGAACCACTGAATATCAAACAGACTGTTTTCTGTAGAAGTTCTTGTTGACCAGGACAGTACAATATCCTGAGAAGTTCTTTCCCTTGCCATGTCTGGGAGCTTTTCAGGTGGTGGGAATCCCAAAAGGACAGAGATCCAGGGACAGGTGACTTACATGGTTCTAACCGTTACTCCGAATTGGGCTCCTACCTCATCTCAGAGACATTGAAGTGATGTTGGAGCTTGTCTACCAAGTTCTCTTGCTGGGTGATCAGCTCCTTCTGATTCAGCAGATTCTTCGGTCTTTCATCCAAGTGCTCTTGGTCCTGTTCATTAAAAGATTGTGTTCTAAGTGGAGGGTTGCTCTCTCACATGCACACACACATAAATTCATGAACACACACAAGTACAAGTCTGCATACGTACAAGCACACTGTAATGCAGTCCATGTTTAGCTTCACAGATACAGCTAAAATAACTAGTAACCACCAGGGATGATAATGAAAAGAAGGTAAACCTGTTGAATGAGAGAAGAACACAGAGGGCATGAGAGATAGCCAGTTCACACATTGAAGGGCCTATCCTGTAATCTAATGCACAGACAGGAGGCTCTCTGTGGTCCTGGCCCCTTAACTAACTCTGTTTTAGAAGTTCTCTAGATGGTGCAGTATAAAAATATTCCCCAGCAAAGGACTACTTGATGGTAGTGGACTAGCCCACTGGCCTTGTTTACTGTTTCCCAGTTGCCAGCAAGTTGAGGAACATCCTTCAAAATTAGCTGCCTTTACCACAGGTTGCCTCATTTTGAATCATTGGGTTACAGTAGTTTTGTGTCCATTTGTTCCTGTGAGCTGCGTGGACATGAGGAAGATGGGCAGCAGCGTTAAAATATTTGATGGATGCCAAGTGAGGGGCCCAGTACTTTTTCATCGAAGTTGATTCCTTCATCATTAAAGATGAATAAGTGAACATACAAATATGCAGAAACACAACATGAGAGGTAAAAATCCACACATACTAACACACATTTGTACCTGTGTATTCATCCACTCATGGACACATACACACACAAAAGAACACTACTGCACATGCAATAGACAGTATTCACATAAACACACACAGAGGTTCATACATACACACAGAGTTGCACAGAAAAGCACAACACACTACAAAACACCACCAGCACTCTCTCTCTCTCTCTGTCTCTCTGTCTCTCTCTGTCTCTCTCTGTCTCTCTGTCTCTCTCTCTCTCTCTCTCTGTCTTAAATAGTTACTGAACTTAGAATGGACAGTGAGAGGACTGCTGAACCTTTTCTGATGCAGATCAGGAAGTAGGTCCTCTGTGCAGTCTACAAGGCTCTTAGACTCATCAAGGCTCTGCTACAACAGTCTGCACTTACTTTTCATTGAATGAACTTCATCCATCACAAAACCCACTGACACTACAGGTTCCAAGTTCACCCATTACAGTCTCTTCACTAAACTTACCCTGACTCCTCCACAGATGACCTTGATAGCCCCAGAGAAATAAAGTGACACGTGATTAACCCCGCCTTCAACTGAATGTACCAGGCTTTGTTGACTCCCCATGGGAGGCCTTACCTATTTGGAGGTGGAAAGGGTGCTGTTCCATGGGGGGAAGGAAGGGATGGAGCAAGAGGAGGAATAAGAGGGGGGATCTGTGGATGTTATATAAGTGAATAAAAAACTCTTAATAAAGAGATAAAACAAAAACTATAAAATAAGACAACTGAGAATTTTCAGTAATAGATTTAGTGAAGTAACAATCTCTTTTCTTTGGCCGGTGGATTTTAGTTTCCTATGTTCTTCATTCACAAAATATTGATTTTGTGTTTTTTATTTGATGTATTTATTTATTTTCTATCTATCCATCCATTATCTATCTATCCATCCATCATCTATCTATCTATCTATCATCTATCTATCTATCTGCCTATCTGCCTTGAGATAAGAAAGTGCAGCATTTCACTGTCTTTTTCAGAAACCCATTTGATTAGCGCGCCCTGGTGCATTATATGCAGGTTCCAGTAGGTGGCGGTGTAGCTGGAGGTCTCAAAGCGCATGTGCGAAGCCTCTCTGGACAGACTCCTGTGGCAGAAGAGGAAGCGGCACATGTGGTGCTCTATGGTGGCCCAGGGACAGCTGCTGCTCTCTGAGCTCTAAATCCAGAAGCGCCAGGAAGCTGCAGCGACAGTGTTTCTGTAGTAGGATCCTGGAGAAGGGCCCCTGGCAGCTGACACCATGGTGAAGGAGCAGTTCCTGGAGACGGATGTAGATAAGAAAATGTAAGACGCAGCCGGGGCCGGAGACTGGGGTCCCGGGTTCCAGAGGGTTCCACATGAGGGACAGTTGGGAAGAGAGCGAAGAGAGAGGTTTCAGGATGGGATTTCAGATCTTACCGGGGTCCCTGAACTGCGGCCGAGAAAGTGAGATGGGCCCAGCAGTGTCTGAACCAGCATCCTGAGCCAAGGTGCCACCTCCCGAAGCCCCGCGCTGACTCCTCTCGGGAACTTTCCCTGGCTCGAGGAGACAGTGTGTGCTGACCCAAGGTTGTCAGCTAGAAAGTGGGTTCACAGCAGCTAGGTGGCAGGTGAGGTCCAAGCTGCTATTCTGGGCTCTGGACTTCACAGCTTATTTAATTAAAGCATAATTAGACCTTCCTTATGAGTTTTCAGTTTGTTTGTTTTTAAGGCAGATTCGTTCATTTTTAAGGAGCAGGAAAGAGTCCTGAGGTCAGTGTTGAGCACTAAAGATTCCGCATGAATGCAGCATTTGCTGCTTGGTCTAGTGGAGAGTAGTCAAATCAGCCATGGTTGTGGCAAATGCAAGGACACACAGAGGGGATCACGGGAGCACAGGTATTAATAAGTCCGGGCTCACCACAGACCAAGCCTTTTTCAAAACGCTATTGGAGGGACAGGCTGGGCTAATAGAAGTGAAGCAGGGGACTTACATTACGAGAGTCTTGCAAGGAGGGTCAGACCCTTAAAGTGTTTGACCAGAACAGCATTTGAGTAAGATTCCTCGTTTCAGACTGAGAATGATGATGTCCTGAACTGGGGGTGGGGACCTGAGGATGGGTGTAGGGACACGGAGAGAAGGGGATTCAAAGAGGTTTAGTGTATAAAGTCGAAAACAAACAGAGTAGAGATGGAGGTAAGAGAGAAATGAGATGGACATTGTCATGTGTGTGGTTGACATTCACTAGAACAGATGTCTAACCTGGGTGACCCCCAGCTTTTCTCAGTATTCACCCCTCCCAGCATTTCACATCCACCCTATACTTAAAATCCTTTCTCTCACAGCAGTCCCAGGATACTGTTAGAATGCAGATGATGTCAATTGTGATGGCAGAGGCCCATAATCCCAGCACTCAGGCCAAGGCAGGAGGATCATAAATTTGAGGCTAGTGGGAGCTACATAGCAAAAGCCTTCATTTCAAAAGAAAACTAGACCTATGTCAGTTGGATCTTCCAGTAGCTCTCTATTACACTGACACTTCATACTCTCCTGGTTCCCGAGCTTTGCCCTGCCCTGCAGGCCTCATTAGAGCCATCCTGTACACTTAGCTAGCTGTCTGTGCCCCATCTTGCTGCTTCAATGTGGTTGCTTGACAATGCCCAGAGTGTGTGGGCCCAGGGATTTGTCTTCTGCTCAAAGAACCCTATGGTTCGCTGGCCAGCTAGCCCTAGGCAAGTCTCTACCACATAGCAAGTTTGAGGCTGCATGGGATCCTGTCTTCAAGAAAAGCAAAAACAGAGAAGGATAACTGTATCTAGAGTTCTTGGAGAGTTCTGCAGCTGGTTTGATTCCAGAGTGTTAGCACCTGGCTTTGATCTGCCTTTTGTGAGTGCTACCTTTTGTGTCCAATACCTTCTGTTTGAAGTATGTTAATCTTATCTGAGAGTTTCCTAAAGATGCAAAGTCTATGCGAAGCTTGGTTATGGGAGGACTCAGCAAACTGTGATGTCCTTTGGCTGGGAATTGCTATGGCATTTCTCTCTTTGGGGAGCTTCAGATAGGAGGCTTTTGTATGCAGAAATTGACTTGCTAAAGATGTGAATTGTGTACCATAAAAAGCCCTTTGCAAAGCTACAGTGTGTCAGTTCAACAGAGGCTGACTCCCCTGCAGCTCAAAGGCTAAAATTCATACTACAGTGTACCTGCTTCTTCCAAGGACAGTGTGGAGCCAACACATGACACAACAGATAACTTTACCAACCCCTAAGAAACCAACCTCTCATCACCTTCCCTTCCTTCCTACTTCCTATAGGAGAACGTGAAGCCCTTAGTTGCTCTGAGTTTGTTTAAGCTCATCTCCACTGAAGATGTCCCTTTACTTCTGATGAACCCAGAAGAAGGAAAGCCCTCTGATTTGATTCTCACCCGACTTTTGGTGCCTCCCTTGTGTATCAGACACTTTGTTGTGACTGATTTGAAGTCTGGAACCAATGAAGAAGACCTGACAATGAAACTGACAGAGATCAATTTCCTCAATGATGTTATTAAAAAGGTCAGTGTTTCCCATTAACTTGTGCATTCTGCACTTCATGCATCTAGGTTTGATGACTCACTAGAATGCAAGAAAATTTGGAGAGCAGGTTTGTTTCTGATCTTTCTGTAATCACAGCACTGGATCTTGGGAGCCAAGATGCAGATGACCATGGAGGACTAGACTTCCTGCAGCTGCAGTGTGCCCTCTCCATCAACAGTGAGCTATCTGGCATCCCCCTCAACATGGCCCCCAAAAGTGGATACAAGGCTTTGTCCAGTGCCTGAAAGGCAAGGTTCCTGACAAGATCAACCATTGTTACCTGCTGAGGGAGTATATGTCTGTTCAGATCCCCAGAAACAGCACAGGGTGTGTCATGGAACCTATGGTGTTTTTTGATTTATTTAGATTGATTTAGAGGTAATCTGTCAGGGAAGAGGGTGGATTTTTCAGGCCAGTCATCTCACCTGATCCCAACGTCCGGATTGATGAAGTAGCTGTGCCAGGCCATGTGGCCAAAACTCTAACTTTTCCTGATAAGGTAAATACCATTCAGCTGCCTATTTCTTTGTTTCCTATCCAGAGTTTCCATTTTGATACTTCATGCTACATATAGAGGCAAGACCCCAGAAACCCACACAGCTTTCTGAAAATATCTCATTTCACTTAGTTTATGGTTTTTTTTAAAATGAGTGCTCTGACTGCATGTACATCTTCATGCCAGAAGGGGACATTAGAACCCATTATAGGTGGTTGTGAGCTACACTGTGGTTGCTGGGAATTGAAATTTGACCTCTGGAAGATCAGACAGTACTCTTAACTGCTGAGCAATCTCTCCAACTAATTCTTCTTTGTTAAACACACATAACGTCTGTAATGTCTACACGGATACAGTCATAGTTGTAGCTGGATGTTGTTGGGTTTTCATTTGTTTATTTCTTGAAAAGGTAGAAATCCAGCCTGGGACCATGTGTGCCAGGCATGTAAGCACTGGACCACTGACCTAGACCCTGCTCCACAGACCATGAATGGAATCTCACTGACTCTAAGGAGACAGTTCTTGTAAAATAGCTATATTCAGTAATAGGGTTATTTATTTTCATTTCATTTTGTTTATCTATATCTATCTATCTACCTATCTATCTATCTATTTATTTATTTATTTTGTGCTGAGGATCGAACCCAGGGCTTTGCGCTTGCTAGGCGAGCACTCTACCACTCAGCTAAAACCCCAACCCAATAGGTTTATTTTTAAGTGTTCTTCATTTTGGTTTGGATTTAGTTTAGATTTTTGAGACAGAGTCTCTCTCTATGTAGCTGTCTGTCCTGGACCTTACTATGTAGACTGTGGTGACTTTGAACTGACAGAGCTCTTCCTGCCTCTGCCTGTCAAGTACTGGGATGAGAGGCCTGTGCCACCATGCCAGGCTCAACTTTTTAAGTTTTTAAAGGGATGATGCGATAAAGTACATAAGTTACTGTCTGTAATCTCTTCTTATTTTTAGTGTATGTGTGTGCACACATGCATGAGGGTGAGTGCACATGTCCAAGAGTGTGCATGTGGAGGTCAATGGAAAAATTTCAGGAGTCAGTTCTTCCCACACTGAGTTCCAGTGATGGAGCTTAGGTCCTTAAACCTGCTGGCAAGTGCATTTACCAAACCAATGAGCCATCTCACCAGCTCTTACCATATCGCTGTCAGTTAGAGACAACTGCTAAAGAAAAAAGAAAGCATTTTTATATCTGCAAAAGAATCTGCTGTTTGCTTTTATGCATTTTAATTTTCTTTTTTCCCCAGTGCTAGAGAAGAAACTGGGGCCTCATAGCTGGGAGGTCAACTGACTTCATCCTAGGCCCATTCAGCAGTGTTTTAAAACAGAAGGACACACCCATCTACCTGAGGCTTTCCCCACACACCAAATCCACTCAGTCCATGATCAGTTCAGTCAGTGTCACCTGACCATTATGGTTTTCACATTTTGATGATGTGAGCAGTAGACATGAGTGACAGTTTTGGGGATGTTATCTTTGAAATGTCTCTTGTATCATGCTTGGTGTTTATGAATGCATCCATTCCACCTTCTATGCTGCAGCTTTTTTCTACTGACAACACTTTCAACACCTTTGTTAGTTTAATCCTAACATTCTAAAGTAATTCACTGAAATCATTTTCCTGAACAGTGTTATTTAAAATTATTTAATAAAATAAGCAGTGCTCCAATTTGTTTGTACATTTTGTAGTCTAGCCATCCAGAAAACTCTGGTCACAAAATTGTCCAAATACAAACAGCCTTTGTCTCCTTGCAAAATAGTTCTCTCTAAACTCACCAGAAGCTGTGTTTCCTTTCCAGGAGTCTCTCCATTACACAGGGGAAGTCATTCAGGACCTCCTCGTTCCAATACTACAGATTTCTCTTTGCTTCATAAGAACTCCCATGGGGAATTGAACACTCACATTATAAACACTGCCTAAAATTGGCACTTACCCTCCTCACATCCATTCCCAATACTATGAAAGAGCATGCTGAGTAATTTGGTCCTGATCATTGACAACAAGGGTTGAGTTCTCTGAAATAAGCAACTACCTGTGGAAGGCTAAGGTTAAGAGAAGGTGACTATTGGGGATTTGGAAGTGAGCTGAGACTGTTATGAGCCCCTAATTTCTCTAGAATGTCCTCTCTATATGTCTGGTGTCTTAGCCACCATACTCCAGAAGTAATACAATGATTCTCTATTGAAACTGTATTTGTTAGAACGGCTTACATGCAGTGTTCCATCTAATCCAACAATATCTGGCTGTGAATGGAAAGTCCCAGAATCTAGTAGATTCACACTGTACAAGACAGGATGTCTCTTCTGGTCTGTAGTATATGCTGGAATCTTAAAGAAGTAGGCTTTAACGCCAGTCAAGGAATGGTTGTGCTAGCAAGGAGAGAGAGAGAGAGAGAGAGAGAGAGAGAGAGAGAGAGAGAGAGAGAGAGAGAGAGAGAGAGAGAGAGAGAGAGAGAGAGAGAGAGAGAGAGAGAGAGAGAGAGAGAGAGAAACACAGAGAGAGATAGAGAGAGACTAATTGACAGAGAGAGACACACACAGAGAGAACTCTTCATTCTTCCAAGTCCTTCCAATAAATGGAGTGGTCCAGATTATATCTGGATTAAAGATGTTAATTAAAGATATGAACTCATCCCTCAAAGATCCAAATAGAATTAGATCTTCATACTTCAAAATAAGTAGACATCTACCACAGGTGTGCCCTCTAGAGTTTTCTTCATCCATATAGAGTCACGTTGACAACCAAGAATAGCCATCACAGTCTGATTCCCCTCTTCACTAATATTCATGAGAAAAAGGCTCACATAGAGAATGAAAGGAAGGAGTGACAATAATCAAAATTACACCTGAGTTCCCTGTAGATCTCATAGTCTTGATGACTTTTAGTGGCCTTTTTTTGTTGTTCATGGATGGCTATAATAGGGTGAAGTACCAGTCTTTTCTGTATTGAGTAGGAGGGGATTATCTAAAAAGCCAGATACAAAACAATCTGGTCTCTCTCTAAAACTGTGGATTTGAAATTCAAATAATTATGTTATGGATGGTAGTAACTGGTTAAAAAGAGTCCAAGAGATAGAAAAAGGGTTTTCTTCAAAGAAAAGAGAAGAAAACCTACACATTGCACCTGTTATATAGAGTGGGGTGTCAGGAATAGCCACATGAATTTGGACTTGAACTCCTCCAGAACACATCTTGCTCACTCCATGCATTTTCAGAAAGGAAAAAACTCCGGTTTAACAGGAAGACCCAGGAAAAACTTCCGTGGAGTCTTCATTATAAACAGCAGCTAGAAGCCTCCAGCTGCTTTAAGATCAAAATGATTTATTAAAATTTGAAGTTTCATTCCTCGGCCCTGGCCTTTCCTGGGGAATAGCCACACAACTCGGTCCCAGTTACTGGCCATCTGACTAGGTTCCTGAGAGAAAGTTCTTCTTCTTCAAGACCCCCCCAGCAGACCCTGCAATGTACATGCCCTGTCCCCACACCCATCTTACTGAGACCCAGGCCACTTCCTGAGGCTTGGAAACCAACTCCCAGCTCTTATCTGGCAGAGAGAGAGAGAGAGAGAGAGAGAGAGAGAGAGAGAGAGAGAGAGAGAGAGAGAGAGAGAGAGAGAGAGAGAGCTCTAATTGGGCCTAGAGAGAGAGCTCTCATTGGACAAAGAGCTGTAATTGTACCAAGAGTACCCTCAGGAGACAAGGAATCTGCTAGCCCTCATTAGACAAAGAGCAACTTTCTGAGAAGTAGAATTTGTCACTTCTCATTGGACCAAAAGGGGCTTCCTGAAATGCAGAATCTGTCAGCTCTGACTGGACCAAGAGCCATTATAAGACAGAGAACAAATCTGTGAGTCACAGAATCAACTACTCTGGTGGACACCAGAGCAGCTCTCTGAGACACAGTTAGACCAAGAGCTAAGATTAGATCTAGAAGGGATGCCTGAGAGACAGATACAACAAACATAGAGTAGACCCACAGCAATTGCTCAGGCACAGGCACCTCTGACACCTATTACAGGAGGAGATGGGCAGATGGCAAGGCAGAAGCACATACAACAACATAAAGAACAATACAGCAGCACCAGAAGCTAGCCCTCCTCCAAATCAAGACCTGAACATCATAAGGAAGAAGAAGTAGAAGAAAGTAACCTTAAGAATAGCATCATTAAGATGCTAGAGGCCTTTCAAAAAAGGAAGAAAAATGAAATTGAGGAAAAGATGAACAAAATAGAGAATGAAGTCAATAAAGAAATTGAGAAAGGACAAATAAAAGATTGGATGAAATTTATATAGAAATAGAGGAAAAAACAAAAAATTGGAAGAAAGCAATAAATCCCTTAAAGAAAACCATGACAAAGCAATGAAGCAGGTGAAGGAAAGAGTTCAAGACATGAAAAGGGAAAGAGAATCAATGAAGAAAACACAAACAGATGGAATGCTAGAAATAGAAAATCTGAGCAAACAAGCTGGAAACACAGATGCAGCATAACCAACAGACTATAAGAGATGGAAAAGAGGATCCCTGGTGTAGAGGACACAATAGAGGAAATAGATATATCAGTCAAAGGAAATACAAAAGCCAAAATATTCATAACACAAAATGTCCAAGAAATCTGGGATACAATGACAAGAACAAACCTAAGAATAATAGGGATAGAGGAAGGAGAAAAATACCAACTGGCACAGAAATACCAAAAGGGACAGAAAAATATACTCAACAAGATCATAGAAGAAAACTTTCCCAACTTAAAGGAAATGCCTATGACGATACAAGAAGCCTATAGAACATCAAACAGACTAGACCCCCCCCAAAAGAATTCCCCTAGCCACATAACATTAAAAAACTAAAACCTACAAAATAAAGAATATTAAGAACAGCACAGGAAAAAGGCCAAGTGACCTATAAAGGCAAACTCATCACAAAAACACCCAGTTTCTCAATGGAGACTTTGAAAGCCAGAAGGATGTGGGCAGATGTAATGCAGACACTAAGAGACCATGGATGCCAGCCTCACACAGATAACTCCATAGCAGTAAACCCCAAAGAAGAGAAGTACACACACACTACCACCAATAGATAACAGGAACTAACAATCACTGGTCATTAATATCCCTTGATATCAATGGACTTAATTGACTATAAAAAGACTCAGGCGTCACTTAATAGCCTGGAGATAGAAGTCTCAGACTATCCATTTTGTGGAATGTGGGGAATTTGTGTGTAAAATATATACTCCTTCTCTTTTTGAAGAACAATGTGTAAATTCTCTATGAGCAAACTCTATAGGATTTTCAGATGTAATTTTAGGTCAAAACCACTGAGTATCTTCAAAAACTCTCAAAAGTTGATATACTGGGTAGTGATTATCTATAGATCATGAGTAACATGCTGATGCAATCAGAGAGTGGTCATTAATTTAAATCAAATAAGCTCCATATTATCTTCTGGCAGTAATTTCTCTAGGCGTCATATTAGGAAGTTGTTTATTTTTTATTTTATTAAATTTTCTATTCCTTTTACATACCAACCACAGATTCCTCCTCTCCCCCTCTTCCATACACCAGTCCTCCCTCCAACGACTTACCTCCCCTTTCCACCTCCTTCAAGGCAAAGTCTCCATGTGCAGTCAGCAGAGCCTGGTTCATTCAGTTGAGGCAGTCTAAGCCCCTACTCCCTGCATCAAGGCTGTAAAATTACCACAAAGACACTCAGCCCAATCCCAGCTCAGGGACCTGAAGATGCTGACTCACAAACTGCCTGAGGCCCCCAGAAAGTTCAAGAATAAAGACTAACCAGATTCCAGAGTGCCCTACACAACAAGGGGACTCACAACTATTGGTCCACGTTTTCTCAGTTTGCCTGTCCTGTTATTATGAATTTGCACATCTTGCTAAACAAGTCTCCTCTTCACAGAATCTTCTCCCTCTCTCTCATGGGACTCAAGGGGAGCTTGGACCCGGCACCAGTGTTGATCTTTGCATGCTTGCATCAAAGTCACTGGTGAAGGCTTATGGGCTCCAACAGCTACTGGTCCAATTCATGTAGTTTCAAAAGTTGGGCTGATTATCTCTGTACTTTTTCCCATCAGGACCTCGATGTCCCTTGCTCAGAAAAAAATTGTCCTTACCATTATCATGAAGTCCATTACTTCTTGGTAATAAGGAGATGCAGGTATTTGTGGAGAATCATACTTCACATAAATTTCTATGCTTTTTCAGGAGATGAACACTCACTTTCCAAAATGGAATTACTGAGACATTTACAAACATTCAAAGACTTCAAGGGTCCTGAAGGATTTCCCTTGAGTCCCATGAGAGATTTCTGGAATGGGAAACCTGACTTCTGGTGAGTTATGAGGAGAGCTGGTTAGCAAGCAGGCAATGTCAGTTCCTCATGACAGGAAGGGTCTCTTCCCTGGACATTCTATTGTATCCTGGAGACTTAGAATGTTTTCTGATGTCATCTGTGTTGTAGTAACACCAACTGCCTTTGGACAGTTGGTTCAGTGCCCTTACAGTTCAGCCATGAACATGTTGGGAAGACTCAGGAGTCTATTGGTTAGAGAGAAAGGAGATGGAAGAGAGACCAGAGAGAGGCAGACACAAGCTGGCCTTCAGCCTCCATGTAAAAAATCAAGAAAGAAATGGTCCAGAAGATGGTACAGTAAGTTCTGGGCAGGAAATTGGCATCTTTCTGAAGGACATGGGCTTGTGGTGAATCTTCCTGTAATGGGACACTGGAGATAGGAGTCTCTGGGAACCATCTGGACTTCCCTGCTTGTCATGGCTCCTGAAATTCAAGGACTCTAGAAGAGTAATTTGCCTGCCCCAGAAGTCAGGAGTGAGTAAGGCCAAAGCTGTTGTAGTGGGAGCTCCTTCCTTTCAATCCTACAGGAGGGTAGGGGTTGAGAGTGGACAAAAAAGGCCAGAATCATGGTAGGAGGTTCAAGTGAAGTATGCCCAACAAAAGGCACATCATTAATGTTCTTCATCCTATGTGGCTTCAATTATTTGCTGCCCACCAACTCTGTGCATCCTCTGTTGTCAAAGAGGAGTCTTGGTGAGGATGGTGAATATGTTCTGTGCTGTATGGCTTCTTAATTTTTACCATGTGCTTAGAGTCACCTGTCAGGATATTTATGCATATTTAATGACCTGAATACTTGTGGACTGTGTCAATTTTATGTTGGCTCTCATAGCAACAGACCAGTGAACTCTGCAGCCAAGTTGAATGCAGTGTCCGGAGTTGTTAATAAGCCTGAGGAGACTCTCTCCCTATTTACCTGAAGCATGGGCTAAAGGAGCAGAGGAAATCAGCTGGCTGAGACTTCTATCTCCAGGCTATTATGTTAGCCTGAGTCTTTTTATAGTCAATTAAGTCCATTGATATCAAGGGATATTAATGACCAGTGATTGTTAGTTCCTGTTATCTATTGGTGGTAGTGTGTGTGTACTTCTCCTCTTTGGGGTTTACTGCTATGGAGTTATCTGTGTGAGGCTGGCATCCATGGTCTCTTAGTGTCTGCATTACATCTGCCCACATCCTTCTGGCTTTCAAAGTCTCCATTGAGAAACTGGGTATTTTTGTGATGACTTTGCCTTTATAGGTCACTTGGCCTTTTTCCTGTGCTGTTCTTAATATTCTTTATTTTGTAGGTTTAGT
>NW_023411332.1:0-8733 GCF_903995425.1 Onychomys torridus
GGTAGAGCCTGGACTAGCAGGAAGGGCTTGTCACTCTTGGACTACACTGGGCCTTTGGGTTTCTGGATTGCTCCAGCACTGTTGGTCCTGCCCAAGGCCCAGAACCAAGACAGAAGTCCAGGAGCCCACCCTCCCCCATCTCCTGCACTCAAGCACAGACAGAGGTGTCTCCCTCACCCGCAGGGGTCTGGAGCTGGTCCTCATGCACAGACACGGCTCGCCGCCCTGCTGAGAGAGGCCTCGGCCTCAGCTGGCCATCTAGAGGAGGCCAAGATATCAGGGTATGTTCCCAGTAGCTGCCCACACCCAGTCTTTGCCTCCCACTTTTAGTGTTTCCAGATGAATCAAGTTCCCAGCAGACACTCCGCCGGTCCCAGCCTAAGAGTACGGTCCCAGCCTAGGAGTGAGGTGCCTACCTACCTTCATTTCGAGGACCCAAGCAAGGGTCCTCTGGGAGACTCAGGATGTCTGGGGAGGGGCTGGTTCTTCGGAGACTTGGGCTGGGACATGGGGAGGGGGGCCCTGGACCATCTTGTTGTCCCCAACCACGGCCTCTGAGCTCTGCATTCAGCTGCTGCCCCAGTGTCTTCCAGGTGGCAGATTCAGGCCCCTGGCCCCCTGGCCCAGGCCTACATGAGGGATCTGGATGGAGAAATAAGCGTCAGCTAACACCTGAGCCTGGCCTTGGAGATGGTTCTGAGCAATGGTCTGATCCCCTGCCTCACAATCCGTGTACCTCCCTCAACATATACAGTGGCCCTCACTCACCAGCAGACACAGAGTGGGTACGGGACTTGATTGAGATGGGAGGGGTCTCTGTGGAACTGTCCATAATGTCACCTGCAAGGTAGGACTAGAGGCTTAGGTGCCAGACCTTAATGGTAAAGGGAGGAAAAACAGCCTGTCCCTCCCCCAGGAGAGCAAGTACCTTAGGGACTATCTCTAAGGCCACCTCCCCCTAAATATATTTCCTTGTTCCAGGGTCCTACTTACCATCTGAGCCTGCCTTCTTGATCTCACCATCTTTGCTCTGTAGGAAACAAATCAGTCAGACGTCCTCAGCCCTGTTACCCTTACTCTGCCCTGTTTCTGTTCATTCATGTTCTTAAAACCTAGCTACGGAATGCATACCATGGGATGGCCAGAACATGGCAAACCTAGTCCCTGCCCTCTGACCTTACCATCTGCTGTGACAGAGTTGACACAAAACTGTGCATGTTAGTCACAACAAGTAGCTAGTCTCACTGTACAGCTCAAGCTTCCTTGCAGTCCTTCCCCAGCTTCCTAAAGGCTGAGATTTCCACCACACCCAGCAGATAATGGGACTTCGTCTATGATTCTTCCCAGACTTCAATGTCTCTAAATTCAGGCTAGGTCTCATTACATAAGTCTTTTTCCTGGAAAACGGTTAAGTGGATGGTACACAGGGATGTGATTCATAATAAAGACCATGACTGGGATGACATTATCAGGGTGAGCATGAAAGGGAGCGAGGGAAGGTTCACACGGAACTGCAGGGACAGCTGAAAAGGAACCTGAATTACCCAGTGCACAGCCAGACATAGGACAGACGGTATAAACCGATGGCCATGTGAGGCGCTAAGATGCTCCAAAGGAGAGCAGGGAGGTCTTAGGTGGCCAGGACCAAGGTCCCATAAGATCTTGCTGCAGGATTAGGAATCTGGACAGAGGAAGTCCTGGAGGACTGTTTTCAGGTATAGCTAACAAGGTCAAATTTCTGTTAAGAATCTTTGGAGAAAGTTCCTACTCCCTAGGAGGTACATATCTGGGCTAGGTCAGAAGCAAGAAGGAAGAAAGATCAATGACTATTTTACAGGTAAGACAACTAGATCGATCTGTGCCGTGTGTGTTCCCCTTCTTGGTCACATATGTCATCCAGATTGCCACATGCCACCTGCCCCCTCAGTTCACACACCCCAACTCACTTGCTTCCTCTTGCTTTCGGCACCCCCACTGGCCCGGCTTACTCCGATCCTCTGCAGCATCACTTGAACCCGCTGCTCAAAAGACGGAGCCAGTTCTGTGTCTCCCCGTTCCAGAGGCCGCCTCTGAGGATAGAGATGCCTGAGTGGAGAGCGCACCCACTGCTTCCTATTCCCGAACTGCCCTTAGACCCTGACATCAGTCCTTACCTTGTCCGGTCTGGCACCCACTGTTGCTTCCTCCTCTTCAGCAGGTAGCAGAATCATGGAGTAGGCCTTGCTTTCTCGTGTGTACCGAGGCCGGTTTCTGCGAGCAGAGTCAGGGCTGCCAGTGCCCCCTTCTGCCCCTGCAGGCTCCTCACCCCGGCCTGGACGGGCTGGTGGTCGAAGCAGGTCCCCAAGTGTGGTTTTTCTGGCACGAGGGGCTGCTCCAGGGCTAGTTTCTAGATCCGATCTTGGACCCCTTGTTGACCGAGGTTTCTTAAAGGCAAATAGGGTACCCAGCTTCTTTCGGAGTGTGCGGGGCACAGGAGGAGCACCACCCTCAGTGCCTGGATCCTCCTCTGGGGCCCAGCTGTAGGAACAACCATCAGTGAGTGAAGAAACTCAAGGATGTCCCACCCTCTTCCGCCCCCAGCAAGTGACCCTCACTCACAGGCGATCCTGCTGGATCAGCCTTTTGGAGAAGAATTCTTCCACACCCTCGTCCACACGAGCTGTGAGCCCATTCCCTTCTTGAAGCAGGGCTGGGGGCACCTGGGAGACATTGGGAGGTTAGGAGTCAGGACTGAGAACTGTGGCTCTCCCCCACCCCCACTTCTTCCCAGTGACCTGGCCTGAGTATATCCCAGAGCTGGGGTGCTGTCTGTACCGTGCTGGGTTTCATTCCTCCCTGCTGCCATAGTCCACCCGCCCAGTCCACACCCGTTCTTGTTACACAGAAGATGCTATACCCTGGTTATCACTAAGCAAACACCTACGGGTCACACATTCCAATATGCTACCCTTTCTACTCCTAACACCACCCCCCAGTACCCTAACCCTCCACCTCCACCCCACCCCACCCGGCCGATCATCCCGGCTCAGTGGCGCCGCTGCTGCGTCAGACCCTCAGGGGGCCTCCGGCCGGCTCCTCCTCTCCTTCTGCCGGTGCCCACTGGCCCTGCCAATACCCAGCCCACACACACATCCACCCGCTGGTGCACAGCAGACGCAGGGGTGTCCCGCGGCCCAGCTGCCCAGTATTTTTCAGTAGCCCCAGGAGAGGGAGGGCAAGGCGGACACCCGCTCTCACACGTCCACGCATACAGCAGACCACACTCCAAGGCAGGAGTCTAGGCGCTCCTGGCAGGAAATCACACCACTGGCCCGTTATGGGCATGGCCCGAGGTGGAGGGGGACCAGGAAGATGATAGGGCACGACCGGGTGGCCTTGGGCCTCCACAACCCATCTCCTTGTCTTCTGTAGCAAGTGAGGAGGGAATGGACCACCCATGACCCTTAAGCGGGGCGAGGGGGGAGGGAAGCACTTTACCTGGGGGCCCCCCGGCGGCGGGCGGTGGTGGTGCTGGCGACGTGGCCGCGGCCGGGCCCGGGTCGGATGGCGTAGGGGTTGCCCGGCGGGTGGCAGGTCCATGCGAGGCAGCGGGCCAGCGGGTGGCCCCGGGGCGGCGGGGCTTGGCGAGCCGCGTGCGGACGGCCCAGCCTGCGGCTCTGCATCTTCCCCCGGAGCTGCCAGCTCGGGGTCCCACTCTGCTTCCTCAGCAGCACCTGAGGCGAAAGCACCAGAAGAGCACAGAGCGTCGAACCCGGGGAGGTGGCGGAGGCGCTAGGGCGGGCGGCGGGGGACCCGCCCAGGGCGCGGGGAGGGGCCCGGCTACGCCGCCCGCCCCTCCCCCAGCCGCCGCTGTCCGCGGTGCTGAGCGCGGCCCCGAGTGCGCGCGGCTCCGAGCAGCCGCCAAGCATGCGCGTCCTGGGGTTAGGGGCAGGTGGGGGGGATGGGGGGGGGAGGGAGGCAGAGAAGAAGGTATTTTAGTCTTATTCTGTTCAGGTCTCACACGGTTCTGAGAAGAGCTGACTCCGGCTTTCTTTCCGGCCTGGCTCAGGGAGGGGTTAGGGTATACCTGGGACAGGGCTGAATGAGTATCTAAGTGCCCAGATTTAACAGAGCTTCAGTCCACTTGGGTAAACTCTCTTCCCTCCAGGGCCTGACTTACCATGAAGGGAGGGGACCAGGTGCATACAATAGCTGGGCTCAAGCCATCTCCGTGAAGAACCGCTATCCTGGTGGGATGGGTACAGTCTCAGTGTAGGGTTGGAGTGGGGCACAACCCTGAACTGCTACTCACCTTCAACCTCGCAGAGCAAGAAGGGAAGAGTTGGGGTTCTAGGCATGGGATTGTGGAGACGGAGGCGCTCACCTCTCTCTCCTCTTCCTTCTCCATGGGAAAGAAAAGATCTTCCAATCCCTCAGGCTCAAGGTGGGTGAGCTCATCTCCATCCAGTGATGGTACAGCAGGGTCCACTGTCACTGGTGCCTGCTGAGCTAGACTCTCCATCTGCAGTACCAGACCACCCAAAGATAGGCAGATCTAAGATAACCCTAAAGTAGTTATCTTATGACCTCATAAGTCATTACTGGGGCCCCTGTCAGTGTTTAACAGGTTACTGTGAAATACATGCAAAGCTTCCCCTCACCAGTCGATCTCGGGCTGCATGAAGACCTTCAAGAGCCTGAGCCACAATGCTCTCTGCTAGGGTCCCTGTGATTGACAGGCGCATGTCCCTAAAGGCAGGAGAGGGTGAGGATTAGTGTGCTGGTTCTGCCCAGCTTTGCCCAGCCCAATGGAGCTTGCTTACCTCAGCCTAGTAAAGGCATCTTGCAGCAGATGTTCTGGAAGCAGTTCTGGAAGGCTCCTGGAGCCCATCAGAACTCCCTCTAGCTGCTCCTTCCAGCTAGGTCTCTGCAACATCTGTGGGCAAAGGCTCCTTGTGGTATCCAGTGTAGTCTGAGTGAAGTCCTGGGCAAAGGTTATAACATGGTAACAGTATTGGCTAGAGCCTAGGCCCCTTGGCTTAAGGGTGTGAGCCCCCATTAAATCACTGCTGACTAAGGGCATATCACAGACAAGCCTATGGACTGAGGATCAAGCCTGCAGAGGGAGGTGAGGCTAGGGCAGGAGCAGCACCTTACCTGGATGTCCTGGCGACAGACCTCGCCCACCTGACCCAAGAGGCCCTCCAGCTTCTGTCGCAGCTGCCAGTGATGGCTTGGAGAACTCCCAGCCTCATACAGAATGGGAAGGATCTGAAGGCCAAGGAACCAAAAGAGCTGCAGGCTGACATTTGGTTAGGAACAGAAAGGTCCTCACCGTGGGGGAGGGAGAGCTCACACTGAGAGAGAAGTTGGCGTTCTGGATGGCATCCTCAGCCTGGTGCACAGCAACCTCCCCCTGGGGCCCAGCCCCACAGCCCAGCAGCTCCACATGCTCCTGCACCGACTGGCATAGTTCATTCACTTCCTGAGGAGAATCACGGGTTAGACCCACCTTCGTCCCTTATGAGTCTCCCCGTCTTGCCTCCCTTCCAGGGTTTCTGACAGGGCAAGTGAAGCCCTGAAGGCAAGCTATGAAGCAAGTGCTTGGGAAACCCAATCTGCTCAAGGTAGGATAGTGGGCTCTTTCCCTTTGGGCTGTTTTCGGGACTTGATACTTCCCACAGGCCTACAAGACGGAAAGCTTTGGACAATGTTTTAGAATCTTCTCAACCATCCTCACCAAGGATACAAGGATAGGTAAGTGTGTGTGTGTGTGTGTGTGTGTGTGTGTGTGTGTGTGTGAAAGAGAGAGAGAGAGAGAGAGAGAGAGAGAGAGAGAGAGAGAGAGAGAGAGAGAGAGACAGACACTGAGGAAGCATAAGATGGCTGATCTGGGGTAAGGACTGTGTGTTTTAGAGATGGCTCCGAGGCATACCAAGGCTCTGATGGCTCCAGTACGGCCAGGAGGGACCTAGAAGGGCATTTAGTGATTTAGGCACCAAAGAAATTGAGCTCCATGTTAGAGAGTGGGATTTGTGGATGATAATGCAACCATTTGAGAGCCTGTGAGATAGCCCAGGAGTAACCCACTGAGCCTGATGACATGAGTTCATCCCTGGGACCCACATTGGGGAAGGAGAGAACTGGATCTTGCTTGTTATCCTTTGACTTCCACATGTCCCTTTGAGCATGGGCATGTGGGTGCATGTGTGCACACACAGTCACATGCAATAAATAAATGCAATAGTTTAAAAAAAAATCACTTGAAGGCATGCAGTGCAAAAAGCCTACCCCTCAGGGTTTCTGGATCAAGGTAACTGGGCTTCAGAGCTTGGATGAGAATATGGAGGCTTGGGAATGCAGAAGTAGGAACAACTCAGAAAGACAGGTTAGTGGAGGGAAATTCATGCCAGAGAGAGGACTGCTGAAGCTAGCCGCACAGAGCTGAGTGGAGAGAGGAGAGGAGCCTTGAATGGGAAGTCAGATGAGACCACAACAGGGAGAGCTTATTTACACACTTAAAGTGAGGCAGCCAAACTCCCTATTCTTTCAGGAATGGTGACCAACGAGAGAAATTGTCTGGGACACAGAACTCAGACCACTTGACCCAAGAAAGTCATACTCTCAGACTCGGGTGCCCAGGTACTCAAGGTTAAGGGAAGGAACACTGACCTGCTCTGAGTGGTCTGAAATCAGACCCAAGGGCTGAAGGCAGGGCTTGAGGTCAGAAGTAGGGTCTGCCTGGTTGTTCCTCCAGAGACAGGCTTGGATCTGCAGTCATAGGATAGTGAGAAGCCAGGGGGTGGAGTCTCCACTTATAAAAGGGAGGAGAACAAGAGGAGACCCCCACCTGATGGACTGCTTGTGCTGTTAGTTCTGGGCGGCTGCGATTTGCCTGTGTTACATCATTCAGTGGCAGCGGCATGGACTTCAGGCTGTGGTTCTGTTCCAGGGCTTGGGCCACATCCAGCAGGCCCAGAGCAGATGTGTTGTTTCGGTCCCAGATCACAGACCTGGGCCCCACCAGGCTTCAGCTGGGGCAGAGCCTCACCCAACCCTCTGGCCTTATCCATCCATCTACCTCATCAGCCTGAACTCCTTAGCCCCCCACACCCCTCTAATATATCCCCCTTCCTTCTCTTGTTGGTCCCAGCCCTTGTAATGACCATGCCCACCGTAGCCTGGTGTTGACTCGTAGAGCCTTGGCTAGCATCTTGGCGCCAGCATCCCCTATGGCATTGCCACTAATATCCAGTGCTGTCAGTTTAGGATTGGTGCTCAAAGCCCGAAGCAAGACGCTGGCACCCTGCTTCAACCGGGACTCAGCCACTGACAGAGACTGCAGGGGCTGTGATTAAAAGAAAAACATTGATGGACGATCGGAACCAGGTTCGGCAAAGAGGATCTGAAGAAGAGAAAGTGAGGGGCGTTCTAGGAGGCTAATTGCTTGAGGAGCCCCCAGGGATCTGTGAACTTACACAGTCATCGTCCTGTATGAGCTGGACGATCCGGTGCAGGACATCGTCTAGGGTCTCCCTGTGGGCAGGGGCCGCCGTGAGAGGACTGCCTGGGTGGCAGAGTCCTATCTGGGAGGTATGGGGATGGGCTTGGGGCCTACTTGCACCGAACGTTGAAGTTTCTTCCAAGGGCCACGTGTTTCAGAGACCGGCTCCTCCCAATGGCGAGCACCAGAGTCACCATATTGGAGCCAAAGCCTGAGGGTAATGAGGGTGAGGCACAAGTCGATGCTGCCAGGGCGGGGTCCCCCCTAGGAATCGGGTGAATAGTGGGAGTGTGGATGGGTTCCCTGGTGGCCTCACCATTGTCCGACAGATCCAAGGAGCTCAATGCACCCGCATCACAGACTAAGTCTTGTATCACCTGGGCACCCGCAGAGCGCAGCTGGAGGTGGAGGTAGGGCGCACTTAGGAAATTTAAGCCTGAGGGGGGAAGGCCTCCCAGTTCCGCTCCCAATGTGTGGATGTGCTCCCGTCTCACAATCAGAGCCAGGTGCCTACCTCACATGCGCTGAGGTCCAGGTGCAGGTCGCGGATCTGCGTGTTGAGCGCAAGACCATCTAGAAGGGCCCTGGGAGAGGATGTCACACAGGGGACAAGATCTGGGAAAGTGGGTCTCAGGGTGCTAACGAAAAGCCTGTGCCAGGCAGGTTGGGGTTATGGAAGATTGTGGGTGGGATAGAGTGGACAGTGGGGGTCTGGTCAAGGTTGTGAGTGAATGCATGGGGGCATGGCCGTGGGTAGCAAACACTGACCTAAGCGCTTCAGGTGGCAGCTTGCAGCCAGCCAGGCCCAGGTGCTGCAGCATCCTGGCACTGCCGAGGAAGCGTTGCAGTGCAGCCGGTGCCGCTCGGGACTTCCTGTGGTGGAGGGTGGGGAGAGGGAGAAGTGGGATTCAGGCTCACAGAGCCGATTTCCTGAAGCCTCTTCCTCCCGAGCCTGCCTGGTGCTCCTTACGTGCGCCAGAAGATATTCCTTGAAGCTTCAAGGTGGGTGAGGCTGGAGCAGCAGCCTCCAGATAATGCTGCAAAGAGCTGAGGGAAGACGACATTGGTGATAACCTTCCATTAAACCTGGCCTTCTTGCCGGGTGGTGGTGGCGCACGCCTGTAATCCCAGCACTCGGGAGGCAGAGGCAGGTGGATCTCTGTGAGTTCGAGGCCAGCCTGGTCTACAGAGCTAGTCCAGGACAGCCTCCAAAGCTACAGAGAAACCCTGTCTCGAATTCTCTCTCTTTT
>NW_023411333.1:0-27837 GCF_903995425.1 Onychomys torridus
CCCAAACTAGAATGAAAACCTGACTTGGTTTCTCTTTCTGTGTTTCTCTAGGCTCCCAAGAAACAAAACAGATCTCTAAAACAGATCCGGAAACTCACAGGTCAGAATGACTCTATCCTTATCGGTCAGCTCAAGGCTGATGACTGATGAACTGTGGACCTGCTTTAGGACTCTTTCCACTGGAAGTGGAAGAAAGCTGAAAAAGAGGGTGTGCCTGGAGAGTACACCCATCTCTCTGACATCTTTCCTTCCAAAGTCAGTCAGACAGCTCCATCCTCCATTGTCTCCTTTCCTTGGGCTTCTCTGTCCTACATCTTCATGTAAGCCCAAAGTATGGGAGAGGAGAATGGACAAAGATCACCTACCAAGTGTTTGGTGCAGGAGGTCCATTACCTTTATTCCTCTACCACAGATGAGGATGTGGGATAAACATCTTTGAAGGGAAAGATGTATCAGGATCTCTGTGTTCTCCCAGTGCTGCCTTCCCATTCCGGGGCTTCTCATGGGTGACTTCTAGTACATGACAAAGACAGGATAGTAAGCTTTAAAAGCAAAGCAAAGGGTTGGGGATTTAGCTCAGTGGTAGAGTGCTTGCTTAGCAAGCACAAAGCCCTGGGTTGGATCCTCAGCTCCATAAAAACAAAAAAAAAAAACAAAAAAAACACAAACCTCAATAGCTGGGCTGTACCACTCATCAGCTTCACAATGGGTGTGACTTCATCTTTGCTCCCTAACTGTTAACTGAAGGGGGTTCTGTTAGATGACATCAGCAGGCACTATGCTAACAGTTTCTTTGCTTCTGTTACAGTGTCACAGTTGGAAGAAACAGAGATGAATGTCAGTGCATCTGATCTGACACGGTGAGCGGAATCTGTCTACAGACTATCCTGTGACAAATACCTGTGCTGACTAGTTTCCTGTCAACTTGATACAAGATGCCATCATTTTGGAAGAGGGAACCTTAATTGCTTCCCACCCCCCTACTTCAGATTGCCTGTGGGCAAGCATGTGGTATATTTTCTTTCTTATTTTTCTTTTCTTTTTTTCTTTCTTTTTTTTCAAGACAGAGTTTCTCTATGTAGCCCTGGCTGTCCTGGAACTCTCTCTGGAGACCAGGCTGGCCTTGAACTCAGAGATCCACTTGGCTCTGCCTCCCGAGTGCTGGGATTAAAGGCAGTGCCACCACACCTGGATGCATTTTCTTAATTGATGATTGATGAGGGACGGTCCAGCTCACTGTGGGTGGTACCACAGAAAATAAAAAGCTGTCTGAGTTGGCTCAAGGGAAAAGGCCCCTAGCTAAGGTCTGTAGAGTTTAATCAAGGTCCAAAGTTACAAGGTGTGACAGTGGAGTCCAAGCCCCCGAATGGGGACTCTGGGAAGTTAAACTCAGACCCTCAGTTACATGATAAATATTCTAAGTCAATTCTGGGGCAAAGCTTCAATATGGAAGATCTATGGAGGTCAGTCCTGACCTCTGCTCACAGGGTATGAAGTCTTCCGAAGTGATTTCAGAGGACAGACTTGAAAAAGAGAAACCCATGGGCTTTGTAGATCAGCCCTGTGGCAAGATGTAAAATCTTTAAATGGATATACTGTAAGGCACTTGACAGGGAAACTTTGCGGTTGGAAACCGCTCATTCACAGGACAGGAAATTAACTATGTTCACACCAGAATTACATCTTCAAGGTATGAAACCTGAGTTGGTCAACTGTGGATCAAAGTTGAAAGGTGTGAAGTCTGAGCCCACATATGTCCAGACAATGAAGGATACAGGGATCAATCGTGGTGCTGAATCACAGTTTGTAGGATTCTCTAAGCAGGCCTCGGACTCAAAGGTTTATAGCCTGGTGCCTTCTGAACTCAATGCCAGAAACCAGAAGCAAGATCGGAAGTCTCATAAGTTAAGTCAAAAGCAACTACTTCAAAAAATAAAACCGATAGCTTTCAGTCAGGAGCCACATTTGCAACAAATCAAGTCATCAGAATTATGTACAAAGCTTCAAGACCTGGAATCTATGGAATTCAATTCAGAACAACAGTTTCATGATGTGATGTCCTCTGAGTTGGGCCTGGGAACAAGTCCTCAGTCTTTAGAGTTCAACCCTGGGCCACAGTTGCAAGAGATAAAACCTTCTGAGGGGTGCACAGAAACCAAGCTGCCAGATGAGCCATCTCTGGAATTCAAGCATAAGCCTAGACTGCAAGTTAGGGCATCCTGTGACCTGAGTGCAGGGCCACAGAATTTTGTAAAAATGTTATGGCATCCAATACCAGAACACAACACGTGTCCAAGTCCTTGGAGTGTAAATCTTCTGTATGTTTCCTGGGACAAAGTCCTCAATGTTTGAATTCTTCTGTACGTACCCAAAGGCCAAGTCTTCAGTGTGTGAATTATTCTGTATCCACCCTAAGACCAAGTACTCAGTGTGTGAATTCTTCTGCATGCTCCCCAAGGCCAAGTCCTCAGTGTGTCAGTTCCACTGAGTGCCATCCTGAAGCACATTTGCAAGGTGTGAATCAATGGGCATCAATTCTAGGACCACACATTCAGTGTGTAGATACTACTGGATGCAATCCTAAATCACATTTGCAAGGTGTGATTCCTTCCGCACCAACTCCAGGCCAAAACCCTCAGTGTGAACATTCTAAGAGGTGTAGTCTTGAACCACTTCTTGATATGAATCATTTCCAGCACCACAAATTATGTGTGTAAATTCTGTTTGGTACAGTACCAAAACACATTTGCAAGATGTGGATTCTTCTGCCTGTACTCGAAAACAAGAGTCACAGTCTGTAAATTCTACCATATACAGCCCTGGGCCACATTTACAAGCTCTGAAACTTCAAGGTATGAAGTTTTCTGAGTTGAACCCAGAGACAGGAATTCTAAGAGAGATGCCTATAATAGTTAACCAAGGACAACATGTGCAAGATCTGAAGTTTGAATTAATCCAGAGTCAAATATTATAGATGTAGCACCTGTAGAGTACAACCCTGGGCCACAAGTACAATGTGTGAATTTTTCTGAATTGAATCCAAGATTAAAATTACAATGCATAAATCCAGTGAAGCTTAGTTCAGGGCCATTTACAAAACTTGAAGTCATTTGAGTTGATGCCTGGATCAGAATCTCAATGTCCAAAATCTGTTCTGTTGAACTGTGGACCATCTTTTCAAGATGTGATGTCATCTCTCTTAAAGGTAGGGCAGAGTTTCAAGAGATCCCATTTTTAAGAACCAACTTTGGATGTAGCAGCAAACCACACAACCAATGTTTCTGAGGCCTCCAACAAATAGTGTGATATCTGTGGGAGTTTCACCAACCCTACTTACTGCCTGAAGATAGGAATGTCTCCAGACAGTGAAGCAAACAGCCATGGCTTTGTTTTACCAAATTCTGTGAAACTGACCACCTGGCTGCAGTCTGCAGGACTTTAAGAAGTGGAGGAATTTTCACCTGAACCTTGTTTTGAAAAGTTACATCTGTGAAGTTGAAAGCCAGGGTCACCGACTCAAAGTGTGAATTCTCTAGAGTTCACTCCTTGCCACTGTTCTCAATGTGCTAAGTCTTGCTTTGCAAGAGCCATGTTTTCAAGCTGTGAAGACTGTGCCACTGAGGCTGGGCTCCCAACAGCCAAGCGTGGGTCGCCAACAGTTTCCTCTAAATGAGAAACTAATGGTACCAACAGAGAGTCCACCAGGGAGTTTTTAGCAGGACCAGCACTGACTAGTGTCAAATTTTCAAATTTGATTCCAGAATCATAGCAACAATGTATGAAATTGACGGAATTTACTTCAGAGCCATAGTGACAAAGTGTAAAACATGTGACATTGTCATCAGTGTCTCTGCCACAAACTGGAACCTCTGTGGGGTTATCACCAAGACCATTCCTTCAAAATGTGACATCTGAGAACCAAAATCCCCAAACACGTGATCAAATCATAGAATCCTCTCAAGTGATATATAGACCAGGTACCAGTTGGCAGACTGTACTGAGAAGATGAGGCGCCAATTCTGTAAATTGGTAGATCTTCAGAAATGACAAAAGTTTTGGGACATAAAGCCTATAAACAATAGAGAAATCTATGAGGTTGACCCCCAAACCAACAGATAAAGTCATAGAATCATTAGTGAGGCCTCAGCAGCTCAATCTTCAAGAACCAGAATCTGTTGATCTGACTCCCACACTAAGTGAACCAGATTTGATGTCCTCAGAACTAACCCCACAGAAAAGCTTCCAGAGCCCAGAAACTCTGGAGTTGCTTTCTTGTTTGTGGCCTCAATTTAAAGATTACAAGGAGTTGCCAACAGAACAAGCCACAGAATCTAATAGACTGACCTTGACCTCAAGAATCATGTTGCAGAAGGAAGGATGCTAACTTGTGAGGTAAGACCAGGGAAAGAATTTCTTAGCGTGACTTCAAAGCCAGTAAATAGACTGGACGTGTTAAAAATCTCTAAGACTATGTCCTGTGACTTAGGACCTGGTGTGGTGAGCTCTGAGAAAAGATCTCAAAGGGAACAACAATCTCTAGCATGGCCACCAAGCCCATCCTATCATGTTCCAGATTCTGTTTCAGGGGATAACCCCAGAACAGGGACCTCAGATTCCTGAATCTGTTAAGTTTGACCTCAAAGCCATGGGCTGAAAGTGCGAAGAATACTTAGAGTTGTTAACCCAGCAAGCCAGTCAAGTTGTGGGAGATATAGACTCTGAGGAGCTCACTTTTGAGTCATGGCAGCCAGGGGGAGGTAGCAGGTAGGCTAACAAAGCCCAGGATGTAAGGCATGTGGAACTTCAAACATAACTCCAATAAAATCACTGGATGAAATTATAAACTTTTTTAACAATCAGTACAAGTGACAGAATCCACAAAGACATGGCTGATCTCCCCAGTGTTTCCAAATCTATGGAAGTTACCTCGGGACCGCCACTTCAAGTTATACTTTGTGGTGATACCGAAGCCAACCTCTCAAGGGACAAAGCATGCTGATTTGACTCCCAAACTGCATGGAGTAATATTGGCAGAATTTGCTTCAAGTCTTTGGCTACAAAATGTGCAATCTAAGAAACTAATCACAGTGTCAACACATTAAGTTTTAGAAACAATAGAGTTGCTGGGCTTTCAAGTTATAAAGACTATATTGGTTCCCAAACCACTGCTTCTGAAGAGCTGGCTCCAGGACCAAATCCTCAGGCTATAGAACCAATAGGAGTTGCCACAAAACCTAGCATTAAAGTAAAACTAAAGAATGGTTTGAATTTACTCCCAAGACCACATTTTAAGACATGCTAAAACCTAAGGAACAAACTCCAATTCAAGAGAATTTTGCAGAATTAATCTTACAGGAAACATCTCCACTTGAGGAAACTCAAGAGCAAAGGCTTCAGGCTGAAAAATCTCTAGGGATCAAAATAATCTCCTAGAGTAATGGAAATTGAAGATTTGAATCAAAGATGGGTGTGTGATGAGACTCAGACATGATAACATCAGAAAAGTCACAAGCACAGAATTACTTCTCTAGGTTCATACATAGCCCTTCAATCCCATTTATTTCAAGTTCTGTCAAAACAACTGACTTAGGACCCCTTCAGGGTTCTGGAATGCCAGAGGTATCAAGAGCCTTGGTGAAGAACTTTGCTGTTGGTATTTTACCCTCTACAGAGTCCTACACAGACACTATTATGTTCCATTCATCAGCCCTTTCCTTGGTTCTTCCCTCTGATATTGGGAACACTGTGGGACTCCTATATCCTGACGTCTGGGAAGTGGATGTCCTATCCAAGGAAGCAACCAAAAAGAAACAAATGCAGGAATTTGGGAATTCATTCCAGAGCTCTTCTCTGTGTCTACTGAGATTACTACCCTCAGAGTTTCAGACAGGATTAGGGGCTCAAAGAAATTCTATCTGATCTTTCCTGGGCAGACAACAGAATGTCTGGGAAAGTTATGTCTATAGGCAGGGACTCCCTAGGAAATATCTCTCCAATATGCTGATGCTGGGAAATGGTCTGGGAACCACTATGGAAAGGAAGCTTTGTTCTGAGCCATTTTTAAGGGAAGGAGTCACAATGGATATCTGTCCATTTATTCAGAATTTATTTGGGGTTCCAGCTGAACTGATGGCATTTTCCCAGAGCCTACTAGAGATGGGTCCTAGGATGATTTCACAGACCTCAGTGGTCAAAAACTATATTCAGAGACTTATTTTATGACATGGTCACAAGAAAAGAATGCCCTTAAAGATGTGGAAACATGGATCCACATCTCCCATAATACAATAATCCTCCGGTACTAGATCAGGAATAAAAAAAAAAAAACCTCAAAATTCAGTGATATATCCCAGGAAGTCACTCATCACGTGTCTGCTTCATGTACAAGGCCCCAGTTTCCTTCCTTAATGAAGCCAGAGTCTTCTCTCAAGGTACTTTACAATAGGGAAGACCCTGTTTCCAGAGATCAGAGAGGAAACTCACAGCATGATTCACTGACAAGGACTTTTGACTCTCACCACTCGCTCAAGGCAAGTTGTCTTTCCCACGCCAAGATGGATGTCTCAGAACAGCTCCATCTGCTAAAAGGTCTACAGCTAAAAATAGCATCAAAACTCCTAAGAGTGTCAAGTACCCCACAATGTCCCTCCACCTTTCTCATCAGGTCTCATCCTGAATTATCCCAACTGCCTGCATTGTGGCCGATGTTCAGGAGTTAATTGCTGACATAAGTTACAGTCTTCTTTTGGTCCATATCTTCTTGTGTACACATAGCTCCAACTTTTAAACAATTCTGATGGCCATGGTGAGAATTGGTGGCATCTTGGTTTTAGATTGAGAACTGGGAAAAGACCTCAAGTCTCAAAGCATTGTGGAAGAAAAAGAGCAGATACATGGAAGAGCACTACATTACCATCACGAAGGAAAGCTAAAATCTTTCCTCCAGCTTCCAAGAGTCCAACCACTCCAAGAGATTTCCAGTCTCAATCTTCCCAGTACAATTGCACAATAGAAAAAAGCAATGGGGCAGCCATGGTGTGGTCAGCAGGACAGATGCCAAAGACTCTGAACACCATGAATTATGGCAGCTTCACTCTGTATCCGAGAGTGAAAGTAATCAGGATTGTAGAGAGCCGCGTGTAGCCATACCCTAAAGATGGCTCTGGCTTCTACCCTCTGCCTTCCCGATGGCAAACACTCTTTAGGGTAAACAGCTCCTTATTTGGCTATGGCTGGATTCGTGTGTTGCTGGCATATGCGTGAACCTGTGGACAGTGCCCACGTGGCTGCTTGGGGTTGGCAGCCCAGCCCTACTTAGGTGCTGGGAGAGGCTTGCCCCAGGGAGAGAGACACAATGCAATTAATCAAAGGTCTGATTAAACTGTAATGAGAAGGATCCCGGTGTTGCGTCTTCCTTGCTGGTCGAGGCGGGCGCGACACAGGATGAAAAATGGTGAAATCAAGGCTCAAAAAGACCTTTGGCTTAAAATATCCAATGAAGAAAACCATTAAGGAACTTAAAACACAAAACACAAAGGTCTACAAAAATAGTAGAACCCCAGAAGAGAGTCCTTTTAGAATGATGTGTCCAACAAGAATCAAGAGTATTGGAACCACTCAAACAAGCACTGTTTCTTCAAAGAGACAACCTAAGAAATCCTCCCAGCCAAGTTCATCCAGCTGCTTTTCCAGTGCCTAAGGCAGGCATTCCAAATGGCACATAGAATTGTAGCTTTTACTGGACAGAAGCCTGAGGATAGGACTAGGCCCAGGCAGTTTGTAGTCATGCAAATACTTGCAACCCAAACAAAAAGCCAATGATTATTGTCTAGCAGGAAATAGCAAAGGAGCCAGCCCACCAGTTGCCCAGCAAAGGTCAACAGGCTGAAGCCTAAGCAAGAGGAGAGATTGCAGGGAACAGGTGACCAGTGAAGACAAACTCAACAGTCAAAACAAGTGAGCTCTCTCCAACCCAGACCTTTGCAATTGGAGAAACAGATGCCACTGTCCAAGTTGCATCCATCTTCCACCTTTGAGTATACTTCAAAATGTCAACAGCAGAGCAAAGAAAAACCACAGTGATGACATCACTTGTCCAGAGTCTAAGAACTGTTCTCAAGTAGGAGCCAGATTTCAGGCCCAAGAGAGAGTGGAACCTGACAACCTTTTGAAGAGAATTCTGCAGAGTCACTTTAAACACACACACACACACACACACACACACACACACACACACACACACACACACACAGAAGAACAACCTGGCTTCTTCCAGGAGAGGGCCCTTCATATTAAGCCTTTTGAAAGAACCAGTCATATCCTTTGGGAGACAACTCATGGAAGTTCTCAGAGAAGGCATAGCAGCACCTCTGACAGAACACTTAGACCTCTCTCTGAGAGGAGTCAGCACAGTCCCTCCCAAAGACAGAATAGTAGTCCTTATGTGAGAACCCTTCAAAGTCTCTCTGACCTGAACCGTTCCAATCTCTTTAAGGGGAGAGGTCTCCGCCCCTCAGGGAGGAGCTGACCCATCCCTGGGAGACACCCTTAAGGAGATCTCTTACTCCCGGAGAGAGGAGAGGACACAGTCCTTCCAGAAAGGGTCGACTCAGTTTTTCTGGGAGGAGCCAACACAGTCCCTCAAAAAGGAGCCATCTCAGTTCCATCCAGTGGAATTGGGGCAGTCCTTCAGAAAGGAGCCATGGTAGTCTCTCTGAGAGAACCCCTTTCAGTCCCTCTGGCAGGAAAAGACATAGTTCTTTTGGATAACATAGCTTGTCTATAAAGATTTCAAGACTTACAAACTCCTAGGGACTTATGCCTCCTAGGGACCACACCAAAAAATCCAAAAGCTGGACAAGTTTGGAGACATGAAGTTAGTAGATAAGGAGAGACCTGCCCCTGTTAATAATAGCCTGCAAATCTTGTCCCAGCTGCTGTCCCTTCCTGCTCCGCCACTGCCTGCACCCTCAGCAGTGAAAGAGCTATCTGGAGGGGAGTGAGAATGTATGTGTTATTTAAGATAAATAAACGGGCAATAATCGAACTCTATCTGCATCCATAAGATCACTTGTGGGGTGGGTGGCACTAGGTATGCAAAAGGGGATTTAGCTTAGTGGTTGAAAGGTAAAACATTTATTGAGTTCACAACAGGTACCAAAACTCAACATGTCAAACTGGGCTGCAAACCTGGGCAACAGTGACAAGGTATAGAATCTAACTCATTTCTGAGGACAAAGCCTCAAGAAATGGAAATGGAAGACTGGGAATCAGGCCCGCAGTTACAAGATCTGAAATCTTCAAGGACAATCATGGGTATAAAGGTCCATGATGTCATGTCTGTACAGTTTGTGCACATTAGAAAAAAGCAATGGGCAGCCTTGGTGTGGTCAGCAAGACAGACTCCAAAGACTCTGAGCACCATGAATGTTGTCAGCTTCACTCTGTATCAGAGAGTGGCTTTGAGAGTAATCAGGATGGAAAATGGTCTCAATCAAGCCTCAAAAAGACCTTTGGCTTAAAATACTCTAAGAAGAAAACCAGAAGGAACTTAAAACACAAAACACAAAGCTCTACAAAGATAGTATAACCCCAGAAGAGAGTCCTTTTAGAATTATGTGTCCATCAAGAAGCAGTAGTGTTCAAACAAACACTGTTTCTTCGAAGACACAAGCTAAGTAATCCTCACAGCCCAAGTTCTACCTGCTGCTTTTCTAGGGCCTAAAGCAGGCATTCCAAATCTGTCAGTTCAAGGCCAGTCTGGTCTATATAAGTTCCAGGAAAGCCAGGGTTATATAAAGAGATCCTGTCTCTAAGGGAGAAAACAAAACTAAATAACAATTATCCATGCAGCTATTTCATATTATAGAATTTATAACATATATGGGGGCAAGACAGAAATTTCTCTTAGCTATGACCATAAAACAGTAAGAGAGATAGTTGATTTCACTAGTAGTTTTTCTGACATTATTCCACCTTACCTTGACTTGAAATTCCATTAAGCTCTTCTCTGAACATGTTTCCTGTCTGAAAGCTAAGAACCCAAACTACAAACTAGTAATTTCCTCTACTGTACATATAAATCAATAAGCTTGAATCAATATTGGACTGAGTTTCTGTGTTCTAGTCTGCTTCTGTTTGGCTGAAAGGTATACATATCAAGAGTTTCTATCAATTTTAACTAAAAGTATCAGTTTTGCTGTCAGAGTTCTATATTTTTGCACATAAAAAGGAAGTGGGTTTTGATTCTATCTCAATGTTCTTCCTGTCTTACAATGCATCTGAAATTGTGACCCCTTACTTAAATTTCCAGACTCAGCCCACTAGCTCCCTAATCCTCCGGTCCCCACAAGGGCTTGGTCTCCAATGGTGCAGGAGACGAGTTGTCACATGACCACCCCCCCCCCCCCCCCCCCCCCCCGCCAGTGGGGCTTGGTCTCCAAAGGTGCTGGAGACGAGTTGTTGATATGTAAACCATTTATTGAGTTTGCAACAGGTACCAAAACTTGACATGTCAAATGGGGCTGTAAACCTGGGTCACAGTGGAAGGTGTCCATCAAGAAGCAATAGTGTTCAAACAAGCCTAAGGCAGGCATTCCAAATCTGTCAGTTCAAGGCCAGTCTGGTCTACATAAGTTCCAGGACAGCCAGGGTTATATAAAGAGATCCTGTCTCTAAGGGAGAAAACAAAACTAAACAATTATCCATGCAACTGTTTCATATTATAGTATTTATAACATATATGGGAGGAAAGACAGAAATTTCTCTTAGCTATGACCATAAAACAGTAAGAACTCATTGTTAAGGGCTGACCCATTCAACTTCATCAAACCATCTGGACCAACCTAGGTCAAAGAGCAAGCTAGGGAAAAATGTGTAAAGAAAAGGTGTGATGATATTCACTTCATGTCAGAAGAGAATGCATGCACAGTCCATCCTACAGAAACTTGGCATCCCAGCACTCAGGAGGCAGAGACATGCGATCTCTGTGAGTGCAGGGCCAGCCTGGGCTACAGAGTGAGTTCCAGGACAGCCAGGACTACACAGAGAAACCCTGTCTCTAAATAAAGAAAAGAAAAAAACCCACTGCTGTTTGTTTTAAACTGTAATACCATTTTCTATTTAAAAAAATCCTTTTTCATGTATCTCTTTTACATTCTCTGCTTTCAGCTCCATTCCACAATGACAGAAAAATTTTGCTCACTGAATGATACTTAAATACATGTATATTTTGCTCTGAGCAGAGTTTACTGTTTTCTTTACAGAACTGGGACCAAATTCTATATAACACACCATAACGTTAGTTTTCTCAGAGTACACTGTGAAAGTCTAGTCAAGGCAACTGGCATCTATTTAGCTTCTCTAAAATTGCTGCATATTTTTTCATTGTATACATCTGTCTCAAATTAATGGTAAACATGTTGTACACATGAATTTTGTTACCAATGATTTCCCATAGTCAGTGAAGCTGCAACAAACATCCTAACAGAGATGAATGTATTAGTACTTGTATGGTTTTATGTCTTTGTTTGAAACAGGGTATTGCTATGTAGCCCAGGCTGGCCTTCAACTCAGAAGTCTGCCTCCTAGGGGCTGGAATTGAAGGAGTATGCCACCTTGTCTAGCTGTACTAGTGATTTTCTTTTCTTCTTTCTCTCTGTTTTTCTCTTTTTCTGTTGTTTTTTTAGCACAGGGTTTCTCTGTGTAACAGTCAAGATGTCCCCGAACTCATTCAAGATCCGCCTGCCTCTGACTCCTGAGTGCTGGGATAAAGGCAGGTACCACCACACCCAGCTGGGATTTTCTTTCTAAGGACTGCATTCCTAGATCAAAATAGGATTAGTAAGTAAGTAGATATTGCTATACTACTTTCTAAAGGCTAGAGCTACAAACAATAGAGGAACATAATTTTTATGACAACCTCATAGGTTTGAAATGGTAGATGTCTTCCTGACTGCTGTGTTGTTTGCTGGTACTGCATGGATATTAAACGTGGAGGTCTGTGGTGGGCTTGTCAAGAGTCAGCTCCCATCATTTTCTTAGTTTTCTATTAGGCTGTTTATTGTTGTCAAACTGTGAGACATGTTCACAGACAGTACAAGGTCACCGATGCTGTATTCCCCACCCCCAGCATGTCTACTGAGTTCATTTCTGATGCCTTGCCACAAATCCTAAATTCTTGTTCTTGTGGCTAGATATATCTCCAGGATAGTGCAAACACTATGGACAAACACTTGTCTGTGTGCTCACTCAGTGTTTGCAATGACATCTGGGTGGCTTTCAGAAGACAACTTGGAGGAATTAGTTCTCTCCTTTCACCACGCTGAGTCCTGGAGTCGAACTCAGGTTGTCAGGCTTGACTGCAAATCTTTTTACCCATTAAACCGCAGGTCATGGGAAAAATTTTAAATGGAAAAAAACATTTTATAATTAATACATCTAAACTCTGCATTTTCTATCTTGTTTTTTAAGTAACATTTAACTCTTATTTAAGGTACTATGGTAAAAAGTGCCACTCAAAGCATGTACAAAAATACTTTTTTTAAAGTCTGGTGGTACACGACTTTAATCTCACCATTTGGGAGGCAGAGGCAGGCATATCTCTGTGAGTTCAAAGACAGCCTGGTCTACAGAACTAGTTCCAAGATAGGCTCCAAAGCTACACAGAGAAACCCCGTCTTGGGAAACAAACAAACAAAATCCCCAAATAATAACTTGGTTTACAATGATTTTCAACATCCTCAACATTATCCACATGGAACACATATGGTAACGTGAGCTGCAAGTTCACTTAATTAAAACAGGGTCTTCTTAGTATCACTCACACTGCTTGTCATATCCATAGCTCAAATACTGGCCAACTAGCTTCCTACTGAAACACACACACACACACACACACACACACACACACACACACACACATACAGATACAAGAAACTCTGTAGGATCACCATCTGAGGGAATTTGAACTAGAAAACTATTATTAAAACTACACACGGCAGGAGACAGACATAGATGGCTAGTGGCTAAGAGCACTTTTTGCTCTCGCAGAAGACACAGGTTTGGTTCCCAGCACTTACATGGCATCATAATTATAACCACCATAATTATAGTTCCAGGGGATCTACAGTCCTCCTCTGGCTACCTCATGCATCAGGCACACATGCACTGCACATACACATAAAGCATGCAAAACACTCATAAAAATAAAATAAATTAAAAAACATCTTTAACACCACTACCACCAACACAATAACAAACTACATGTGACAAACTTCTATCAGAAGGCAGAAAGGATCATCAGCGCTTCTGAGAAAACAACATTAGACTTCCACAAATAGGCTATCAGTTAGGCTTCGTGTATTATTTCTAGCCTATCATCCTGCTGACACTTCTACTTGAGGGATTGAGGGATGGGAACAATACAGGACACAAGAACACATACACAAGAGAGAAGCCATGAAGTCAACCAGCTCCTTTCAAAATTTACTGAGGTTTGGGGATTTAGCTCAGTGGTAGAGCCTTTGCTTAGCAAGTGCAAGGCCCTGGGTTCAATCCTCAGCTCCAAAAAAAAAAAGAAAAAAGAAAAGAAAAAAAAGAAAAAGAAAAAGATGGGCTACCAAGTGAGTTCCAGGAAAGGCACAAAGACTGAAATAGGGGTCTCAATATTTACACAGAGTAACCCTGTCTTGAAAAACAAAACAAAACAACAAAAATATCGTGCTGAAACTTCAGTCTCTTAATTTCTTCTGTAAGGTAACTTTTTCCTCTTGGAAGAGCTAGGTCAGAGAATGCAATCACTAGGAACAGCTCTCCATCAGTCTCTTCTGCTGGAAGAATGCCTGATTATCTCAATTATCCCAAAGGACTCATCACACACAGATCACAGCACTCAGATGCTGGTAGCAAAGCAAATCACAGAGAACACAGACCTGGAACACATCTTTAACCCCAGCACTCGAGAGGTAGAGGATCTCTGTGAGTTCAAGGCCAGCCTGATCTACAGAGCAAGTTCCAGGACAGCCAGGGCTACAAAGAGAAACCCTGTCTCAAAGCAACAACAACAACAAATCCAAACAAGAAAGACTTCACTTTGTCTTTGTAGTCGATTAGCTATAATGATTTGTGTAGCTTACCTTTTGAATCTCTCCCTATAAACGAGGAAAGATAGTCTGTTATTACATACTAGGGAAAATGCCTTCCTTTTATAGTGTGTGTGTGTGTGTGTTTGTTTGGTTTCCATTTGTTGACTGGTGGCACCCTTATCTGGTATGTCTGTCCATAGCTTTCCATGGAAAGTCACACAACACCACCATTAATACCACACTTTTATAGGAGTACCTAAAAAGATACTTTAAAAATCTTAAGAACTAGGCATGTAACTCGGTTGAGTGTTTGCCTAGCATACATGAAGCCCTGGATTTTAACTCTTGCAACGCATACGTATACTCAGCACGGTGACATATATCTGTAACCCCAACCTTCAGGAAGTGAACCTAAGAGTGTAAGACATCATCCGCTACATAGTAAGTTTATGTCCTGCCTATAATACATGAGATGCTATCTTAAGAAAAACAAAATCTTAGGGAGTTTTAAAAGTGATGATTGTCAGAGCCTCATTTAGTCAGAAAACCGCTTGTGCTTGCAACCACGCACCTGCCGATCCACCTCTGGAAGCAGTAAAAGCAGGCACTGCTGGCAATCTCCAGGAAGAACTGAAAAGGTGTGCTTGTTAATCAGTGCTGGAAGATTAGTATTAACCAGAATGCAGTCGGGTGTCTCAACGTCAATGTCAGCACACTTAGTCCTTTTCATCTGTCCTACAAAACGAAGAAGAGAGTCATTTATCACCTGGCTCCCCTTTCAGTTTGGTCCTAACCATAGCTTCTCATGCAGTACCTAAAGTAAAACAGAAAGAACAATCAAATTCAACACATCTACATCCGGAGAAGTGAGAGCTAACGGTCTTAGAAATGTCTTCTGAGGCAAAGAAAAGAGATTCTGATCATTTATAGAGAATAACAAAATACAATCTATAAAATAGATCTCTAAAAGTGAACTGTTCATCATTACCCCTCTCCCTCAAATAACAAATAACACATATACAGAACACTTACTTTTATTTTGTTCAATAGAAAATTGGAGCTGGCAAGATCACTCAGAGGTTAAGAACAACAACCGCTCAAGCAGAGGATCCATGTTTGGTTCACAGTTACATGTAACTCTAGCTCCAGGGGAATCTAGGCTGCCTTCTGACCTTGGTAGGCATTTGCCTGCCACATATGCACATAAGCCCACACAAGCACACAAATACACATAAAAAATGTTTTGAGACAGAAAACCTGGCTGAGGAGATGGCACCATGGGTAAAACACTTGACATGTGAACCTAAGAACCTCAATTGCAATCTCCAGAACCTATTCAAAAGATGGATGTGTAGCCAGGCAGTGGTGGCCCCCGCCTTTAATCCCAGCACTCAGGAGGCAGAGCCAGGCGGATCTCTGTGAGGTCGAGGCCAGCCTGGGCTACCAAGTGAGTTCCAGGAAAGAGGCGCAAAGCTACACAGAGAAACCCTGTCTAGGAAAACCACCACAAAACAAAACAAAACAAAACAAAACAAAACAAAACAAAAACAAACAAAAAAGCTGGATGTGGTGATTACATGTCTATAATCACATGACTCCTATAGTAAGACAGGCAGTAAAGACAGGAACCTCATTGGCCAGCTTACCTGTTTTTGGCATGGCAGACAGCAGAGACACTGCCTCAGCACTAATTAGACTTGGTAGTTTGTTTAAAAAAAATAAAAAGCCATAATTGGGAGGCAGAAGTGTTAAAGGGTGATCAAGGGGAAATTGGAGGGTCAGCAGGAATGGACAGAATCAAAATATATTGTATTTATATGTAAAAGTTTCAAGAGACTGGAGAGATGGCTCAGAGGTTAAGAACACTGGCTGTTCTTCCAGAGGTCCTGAGTTCAATTCCCAGCACCCATATGGTGGCTCACAGTCATCTGTAATGAATCTGGCGCCCTCTTCTGGCCTGCAGGGATACATGCAGATAGAACACCGCATACATAATAAATAAATCTTTAAAAAAAAGTTTCAAATGAATAAATACAGTGGAGGGAGCCCTGCCTTAAACAATGTAGACGGTAAGGACCAACACAATCGTATCACACACACATACAGAGGCCACTTAAGATTATTTAAATAAACAATCCAAGCCAGACGTGGGGGTACATGCTTGTAATCCCAGCATTTAAAAGCCAGAGGCAGAAAGACCAGAAGTTCAAGGCTACCCTGGGCTACACACTGAAGTACCAAGCTAGCATGATCTGCATTTTTACTTAAAAAAAAGAAACAACTTAAAATGTATAAACACATAGAAATTTAAATAAACAAAGATTAGCCATGCTAATTAAAATGTGGTGCTCTCTTTTTGTACATTTTTACACATTTTACTGTTTCCATCAAGTCTCATTTTTATCTTGATATCTTCCATCTTTCATTTGTTCTCATCATGTAAATTTAAGTTTTGCCATAAAATTTGGGAAAAGAAAAAATTAAAATGCAACTTAACGTGAATAAAAATTGGTTTCTATAAAAAAAGGCAAATAGTAATACAGGATTGGGAAATATGTAGGAAAACAGAAAAAAATTTAAATATTTCTGGTGGAAGTGAAGTTTATAGCAACATCTTTAAGAAAATTTATAATACCTCACAATCTGAAAAAAATTGTTTTACATTTATTTATTGTGTGTACATTTGTGTGTTGGAGGGTATAAAGCATACGGCAACTTTCAGGGGTTGACTTTCTCCTAACATTGGGTGCTGGGGTAAAATTGAGGATGTCAGGCTTGGCAGCAGGTGTCCTTCCCTGCTGAGTCATTTAGCTGACCTCTGACACACTTCTACAAAGCTATTTATTCAATCTTTAGTGTAAGTACCCACTAGCTCCTGTAAAAGCCGGGCGGTGGTGGCGCACGTCTGTAATCCCAGCACTTGGGAGGCAGAGGCAGGTGGATCTCTGTGAGTTCGAGGCCAGCCTGGTCTACAAAGCTAGTTCCAGGAAACCCTCCAAACCTACAGAGAAACCCTGTCTTGAAAAACCAAAAAAGAAAAAAAAAGTGTAAGAAAATAGCAAATGTAGACAACAATCAAGAAAACACAGTCAGTCTTGAAAAGCAGCAGCAGGACTATTACAGTAGCTAGCATCTATCATGGCAGCATGGGAATACAAGCAGGAGCACACCAAGGTCACCCTCCACTACAGAGTGGACTCAAGGCCAGCCTAGGCTCAGGAAAACCTGCTCAAAACAAAGGCCATCAAAAGTCCCCCTCCTGCTGGGCGGTGGCAGATGCAGGGGTGTCACAGGCCTGTAATTCCAGCACTGGGGAGGTAGAGGCAGGCAGATCTCTGTGAGTTCAAGGCCAGCCTTGTCTACAGAGTGAGTTCTAGGACAGGCACCAAAGCTGCACAGAGAAACCCTGTCTTGAAAAACAAACAACAAACAAAACAAAACAAAACAAACAGATACAGATCTGTGGTGGATTTAAAGAAAATGGCCCCCAAAGGGAGTGACACTATTAGGAAGTGTGGCCTTGCTGAAGAGTGTGTGTCACTGTGGGGGCAGGCTTTGCTCAAGCTTTCTCAGTGTGACTGTTCAGTGAACTTCCTGTCGCCTGCAAGATGTAAGACCCTCAGGTATTTCTCCAGCACCACATCTGCCTGCATGCTGCCATGCTCTCTGTCATGATGATAATGGACTAAACCTCTAAAACTGTAAGCAAGCCATTCCAATGAAATGTTTTCTTGGGTTGGGGATTTAGCTCAGTGGTAGAGCACTTGCCTAGCAAGTGCAAGGCCCTGGGTTTGATCCTCAGGTCAAAAAAGAAAGAAAGAAAGAAAGAAATGTTCTCTTTATAAGAGCTGTTGTGGTCTCTTCACAGCAATAAGAACCCTAAGACAAGATATAAACAGAAAATTCTCAATAGAGCAAACTCAAATGGCTGAGAAATGAGGGAAACACTCATCCATTCCTGGTAGGAGTGCACTTATATAAATAACCACTATGGAAATCAGTGTGGCGGCTCCTCAGAAAGTTGGAAATCAATCTAACACAAGATCCAACTATACTACTCTTAGGCATATACCCAAAGGATGCTCTATCCTACACTTGCTCTACCATGTTCATGATAACTCTATTCATAACTTCTATTCAAATTGGAAACAACCTAGATGTTCCTCAACAGAATGGATAAAGAAAATGTGATACATTTACACAACAGAGTATTACTTAGCTCTTAAAAAAATGACATGACAAAATCTTCAGGCAAATGGATGAAACTAGAAAAAAAAATCATCCTGAGGTAACCCAGACCTAGAAAGATAACCATGGTATGTATTTGCTTATATCTGGAAACTAGCCATTAAATAAATGATAACAAGTTACAATCTGTAGACACAGAGAGGTTAGGCATAGAGGAAAGGACTTGTGCGGGATGGGACAACGAACACATGGATCTCCCTGGAGGGGAGATTAATAGAGTTTCATGGGTGAACTAGAGCAGAGGTATGGAGGGATGAGAACAGGAGGATCAGGTGAGAGGAGAAATGGGATTGAGGGAGGGAATAGATGGGTCAGAACTAAGATGAAGGAATTAAGATAGAACCTAGAGGGGACAGCAGGTAAATGTAGAGAGAAATCAGGCAAGAAAGGAGCTGGGCATGAGAACAGAAGAGAAGCTTAGAGAGAGAGAACAGACACAGAAGAATAAAGTGTGTGGACTAAGGAGTTTTGTGTACATAGATTCATTTCTTTTCATCAAAGATTAATTATCAGCTGGTTGTAGCTTCTTCTTGGGCCTTAGAAGGGGACTATCGAGGGGCTGGAGCCCTGTAGTCCTCGATAATTCTACTCTCATTAAAAACAAACAAACCTAAAGATCTAAAAAAGCAACTGAATTGAAACTATATTATAACCACATAAATGACTAGTAAGTCAATGTAACTCCTACCAAACAGGAGGAAAAGACTAAAAGAGAATGAAGAGAAACAATATACATGGAGATGGCTCAGTAGGTAAAGGCACTTGCTGCAGCCAAGCTTAAACCCAGTGTGTGCGTGTGGTGTGTGGGTGTGGGTGAACATGCATGCACACACCCACACCCACAAAATCAATAAAAAAGAAACAATCTTTTAGAGAAATTTTGCAGAGACTATGAAGTGAAACTAGATCACAAAAAATTAAAATAAAACAACACCAGCCACCTAAATACGGTTCATAGAGATATGCAAAGCACAAGGGCACACAAATAAATAGGCATAACAAGCAATATCTAAATCTCAGAGAGTTTGTGTGTCATTTATTAATATCCAACAAGACACTTATCAATAACGGATAAAGTAAATAATGATAAGGAATTCATCAGGAAGATCTTACTTTACTTTTGTGGATGGATCTTGCTCTACACCAGGACATGTCTGGTATATAAGTCAGGCTGAACTTGAATGTAACTGGCCAACAGTTACATTAAACAAGAAAACATCTAATACAAAATAGCCTTACATATTTGAAAGGCAGAGCATAGTGGCCCACATCTACAATCCCATCATTTAGAATGGTGACCAAAGATACATGTAAAGACCTTCTCTTCAGAAACAAACAATGTGTTGATTTGAGACAGACTGGCACAACCAGACACATCCCCATACAGAATAGATTTAGTGTATCTTGCACAATCATTAACCAAGCATACCAAACCCAGACATTTAAACAGGATGCACTACTTCCTGCTGGTGGTACATAACTTTAATCCCAGCACTCAGGAGGCAGTGGCAGGCAGATCTCTGTGAGTTCGAGGTCAGCCTGGTCTATACAGCTGATCCAGGACAGCCAGTGCTACACTGAGAAACTCTGTCTCGAAAAAAACACAAGACCTGGGAGCTGGCGTGGTTTTCCAACAGTGAGATGAGTTGAGAACCAAACTCTGACAAGGCAGCATAGGCTCTTAACTCTTGAACCACCACTCCAGTCACAGGATTCATTCTTTATTTTAGATTAATAACCTGGATTCAACAAACTCAGAATTCACTGAACAAGTAGGACTTGAATATTGTTAATCCTAAAAGAGCACTTCTCTGTGTATTTCAATAACAAAACAATTACCACAGTAACAGCAGTGGCAAACTTATTAAGGGTTACTAGGTACCAGGCACAATTCTGAGCATATATTTATATGAACTTGCTTACTTTTCACACAGCTCCATCAAGCAAGTAGTGGTTAGTATTATCACTGATTTATTTTTGAGATGACATCTTCTTACTTTGTCTAGCTGACATCAAACTTCTGCATAGCTGTGATCACAGGCACATACTGCTATGCAGAGACAACTGGGTAATCATTATCTACTGCACAGATAAAGAAACATACTCAATCCCAGCACTCAGGCAGATCTCCCTGGGTGCAAGCCAGCCTGGACTAGGACTACAGATCAAATCCCAGGATAGCTAGGGCAGTACAGAGAAACCCTGTCTCAAAAAACCAAAGAGAGAGAGAGAAGGAAGAGGGAAAGAGAGGAAGAGAGAAAGGTGCTCAAATTACACTGAGTTACAATCTAACAAACTGAAGTCAGAAAATGGCTTTAGCCTGTTGCTTATCACTATACCACACAAGCACAGGTATCACATGTGGCCTATGACCCTTGGCCAAAATATACTTCAGCTAAAAGTTCCTAACAAAAACCCCTAGCTATATGGAAAAAGAACTGCAACATACTTTCTCAGACAAAGAAATAAATTTCAGTAAAACAAAACTAAAAACACCTATTCAAGCCAAACAATAGTAAATAGCACCCAAGAGGTAAAGAGGAGAGGGAGGGATGGAGAAAAGACACTTTTGAGGATATTAGTGTGTATATGACAAGGTGTAAAACTTCTACCTTGGCTGCCAGAGCATAGGATTCTAGTCCAGTTAAAATAGTTTTAAAAGATCTGGGAACCTGCAAATGTGCCTGCACAGTCATCTTCTGAGATATGCAGCAGGATGGAGTGGTGGTTGAAATGTGCTCTGCTAAGTGTTCTGCAGGAGAATCACAATTCTGCCTTTGAATTGGACAAACACCCCGAATTTCCAAAGAGTGCCTATGAGGACACGAATGGGAACAGCCCTGAGGAGCCCCTGCCACCCTGGTCTCCAGCTGGGAGCACTCTCTGGGGAGAAGGGCATGGAGGCAGAGAAGGATTGCTGGCACAGACCTTTGAGGGACTGTCTGGCCCTGCTCAACCACAAGCAAGAGACAGGACCAGCCTGCTGCTGCTGTCACATGCAAGAACCAGCACAACTGCTTCCCATTTCCTACTTGCTCCCTCTGGACTGTGACCCCAACTAAACCTCGGCTTCCTCAAGTCACTCCTGTCGTGTACTTTGTTCCTGCAACAAACAAACAAGCAACCAAACAACACAGGGCTTCATCCCTGGCCTGCAGCTCCATGCGATGGTTCTCAAGCTGCTGGAGTTTCACTCAATTTCACCACCTATTCAACGCTTGTACTTAGAGTAAAGCATGCAATGCTTCTCCTGTGTTTTCGAACAACACTCCTCTATTCGGCCCTAAGCCTCACCTTTCTGTTATCCATCTTTTCGGTTCTTGTGGTCTGCAGCCATAGCTGCTTCCTTCTCAACTTCATCCAGCTTTTATCTTTCAACCTTGGTTGACACCTGCCCATTTGGTTGTCTGTTTTCTTCACTCACACTGATTACATATTTTTTGTCCATATTCTCATTTTAGTGGGATTTCCAAGGGAGTTCAGTTTAAAATATTTAATTAGAGGCCCTTCTATCTTTTTATCTATATAGAACAAGAAAAAGAGGTGGGTCTATTGGCAAAAGAGAACTAAACCACAGAATGACCAACAACAGATCTGTCTGTGAACCAGTTTGATAAGGGTGAGTACAAGACCACAAAGACAAGTAAACATTCAAAGACAAAAGGAAGAAGTGAATAAAAGAAATGGGCACCACATCAGTTCTATTCCATGGTTCTTCTTAGCTCTTAAAAGCAATTATCAAATCTGGAAGTGGTGGAAGTCTGTGGTTATTAATATTCACTAAGAAACAAACAAGCAAAATGAAACAAAAAAAACCCTCAAAATAATTATATCAAAAACATTTTTTAAAACATCCAAATAATGCCAGCAAAAAAAAATTAAGTCTAACCAGGCATAGTAGCACACACCTTTATTCTCAGCATGTTGGGAGGCAGAAGCCAGTGGATCTCTGTGAGTTCGAAGTCAGCCTGGTTTACATAGTGAGTTCTAGGACAGCCAGAGCTAAATATTGAGACCCCTATTTCCGGGGTGGGGGAGAAAGAAAGAAAGAAAGAAAGAAAGAAAGAAAGAAAGAAAGAAAGAAAGAAAGAAAGAAAGAAAGAAAGAAAGAAAAGGAAAACAATAGAATAGAAATTATGACCGGCTTTTAAAAGTAAAATTCAAATTACACATGAAACTCAAGCTAGTGGCTGATAAATTTTAGGCATACTTTGGACCCATCATGGCCTCTGTAAAGGAACTTACTTGTGTGGGGTCTGTCTGGCCTTTTGAAAGACTTCTTCCCCAAGCCTAGAAGAGAACTCTCCACTTTCACTGTGGAGGCGAAGCTGGCATGTGAGTTCTGGGGACTGCTGGACTGTCCATCAGACTGCTTTCCTTCCCACAGGGCTAGGGGAAAAGCATGTGAAGACAGGTTCATAAACAAACCACAAGGATCTACAAGACAGCTCTCTACAAGCCCTGGCAGCCTGACCTATCTATCTCATGCTAGGAGAAAAGTGACTCCCTCATGTCAGCCCCAGAATTCCATGCAGCTCCTCCCCAGACCCCAATAAATCTAATAATTAAGAGAGAGTAAAATAAAAACATCAAACGATGCCCCTTGGAAACCACAGGTCACAGGCTACAATGCATGGAAATAAATCTAAGTCATGTGCAAGGGAGAAGAAAGTGAGTGGCAGTATTGAATGGAAGGCAAAGCCACCATGAACCAGAAAGTGACTTGTTACAGGTAGAAGGGAACAGATCTGCAGTGGGTGGAGTTTGGTCTCCATCAACTCAGCTACAAGCTGGTGCCTCACCTCAGCCTGGAACATTCTTCACTCTTCCCAACGCCCCCTCCCCCCACTTCTTCCCAGCCTGCAGATAGCTGCCAAGAGGGACAGATTTGTGTTGGAAGAAAAAGGATTCTCGGGAAATAGAAACAGTCATTAAAAGTCTCCCAACCAAAAAAAGCCTAGTACCAGATGGTTTTAGTGCAGAATTCAGTCAGATTTTCAAAGAACCAATTCCAATACTCTTCAAATTGTTCCACACAAGAGAAACAGAAGGAACATTACCAAATTCTTTTAATGAGGCTGCAGTTAACCCTGATACACAACCCACACAAAGATGCAACAAAGAAAGAGAAGTACAGAATTCTGACTCTGTGATGCAATTATTATACATTGTCACTTACTCTTTCTTGGCTCCCCAGCAACTTACCTTCAAAGTATATACTCCCATTCTACCTGCGACTTTATAGACGATGCCCTCTTCACCTTGGGAGTTTGTGTGGAGCATTGCATTTAAGCATGCAAGAGGGGAAGTCCCACTACACAGCAAAGAAGGTGAAGAGCATAGTGATTAGTTCCTCTCTGAATATTCTTTGTAATTCTGGCTTAATTTCTTTAATTGATCAATATTCCTGTTTTTAAATAAATTTTTACTAACTGTAAAAAATATCAATATAGAAAGATATTGCCATAAAAATGAATGGAAAATTCATCTTTGAATATCTAAAGGGGAAAAAATGTACACTCTAACACAAGTAAAAGAAAAACAACCAAAAATCAACATAAAACTATATCAAATTTATTTTGCAAACCTACTTTATTTACACACAAAACTTTACAAATATAATTAAAGTGGAAAGCATGCATGCATGCATTTGTATACACACACAGACACACACAGACACACACACGAAATTCAAATAAATCTCCAACCTCTTGTATGCTGCTGCACTAAACTAAATCTGATTTGTAAACAAAACTGCCATGATTTCTTGTAGTTAAGCATCACAAGAGATAACTTTAAAGACATATAACAGACTTAATTTGCATGGATTAGCTTACTTTCCCATTTTCTGAAAATTTAAGTGCATAATAATTTAATTTATTATGTAGATGAAAAAAATTTTGTGAGTGGGACATGAAGGCATACATCAATCTAGAGAGTAAAGATAGTTTCTACAACTTTCTGGCCAAATCTAGAATAAAATAAACAACTACACAGTTTATGTTAGGATGTATTTCGAAACTGCACTACAATAGAAGACTACTGAAGGTCTGAAAACAGGGTCTTGCTACTGTACAGCCCATGATGGTTTCAAGCTCCTCCCTTCCTACCTCAGCCTCCAATGTAATAGGATAACAGATGTGTGCTACAAAACAACAGCTGACTAGCAACACAACTATTAATTATTTGTGGTTTTTTGAGACAAAGTGTAACAGCCCTAGCTGTCCTGGAACTCACTTTGGAGTCCAGGCTGGCCTTGAATTCACAGAGATCTGCCTGTCCCTGGAGTGTTCTTAAATGCATGCACCACCACATCTGGCTTAAAAACTAAAATTAAACAAAGAAATCTGCACAAGCAATGTAAACTAAGACAGGTTCTATTCCATACTTACAATTACTGCAATATTAGGAAATCTAGAAATATGATTCTATATATTAGATTAGAACTAAAAAAAAATCTACCTGGTCATTATAATATATCTGCCTTTGTATTTATTTTAATGATTTATTTATTTTTATTTTATGTGCATTGCCTGTATGTATGTTTATGTGAAAAGTGTTGGATCCCTTGGAGGTGGAATTACAGGCAGTTGTGAGATGACATGTGGGTGCTGGCAATTGAACCCAAGTGCTCTGGAAGAACAAGCCAGGCTCCTACTGCTGAATGCTTCTCTCTCCAGCCCAAAGATCTGCCTTTCTTTCTTTCTCCTTTCCTTCATTTTTGGTTCTTTTTGAGACAGTATTCTCTGTGCAGGCCCTGGCTTGTCCTGGACTCACTCTGTTAGGACCAGGCGGGCCTCCGAACTCACAGAGGTCCGCCTGCCTCTGCCTTTCTTGATGTCAGTCCTCCTCCACTGCTGTCCATGTTGCTTGTGGTCTCTGGGGTAGATTTGGTCTAGGGTGTTTAGTATGGTCAGCAAAAACCTGAGAGGAAGATGAGTTGAGAACGTGCAGTGAAGTTGTTTTGCCCCTTGAAAAACAAACACAAATTACTTAGGGAGCTGTAGTCAGACTCCAGACCATTCCTTGACTTCTTTCCATATGAACTTTCCACGTGCTTTCTTGTTTCTTATGTTTTCCTAGATACAGGTACATGTTTCTTTTAAGAGTTGCAGCGCCAAATGCTAGGCATAGATCCTATACCTGTAATTCTAATGCTTGAGAGATTGAACTAGAACGATTGCCCTGAGTTTGATGCCAGCATGGGCTACAACTAGAGTTCCAGGCCACTTCAGACTTTGTGCTACAGAATGAGGATTCTGTCCTAAAACAAAAACAGAAAACCCCTACCAGTGATAAACAAAAGGATTAGTGTGCTTTTGTTAATACCATAGCCCTTGACCTTAGACTAACACTTGATTTTTATAACATTTTCTATCATTTTGTATCCTATATTTTAATACTCCTCTTAATTTGAAGCTTTTGTTTGTTTGTTTGTTTGTTTGTTTGCTTTGTTTTTCAAAACAGGGTTTTTCTGTGTAGCATTGGCTGTCCTGAAACTCTCTCCCTATATTCCAGGCTGGCCTCGAACTCAAAGAATCTACCACTACATCTTGAGTGCTGGGGTTAAAGGTGTGTGCCATCTAGCTTGAAGCTTTTATTTTAATAGCTACCTCTTAGCTTTTTTATATTGAATAAAATCCGCAAGTTTAACATCTGAGAACATACAATTTTATTCGTTTTTGGTAGTCAATCTATAATTTGATTTTTAAAAGACTTAAAAGATTTTATGTGTATGAACTTGTTTTTGAGGCAGAATTTCACAATGTCCCTCTGGTTGGCCTGATAATCATTATGGAGAGCAGGTTTGCCTATTTTTTGTTTGTTTGTTTTTGTTTTTTGAGACTGGGTTGCTCTGTGTAGCCCTGGCTGTCTTGGAACTTATGTAAACAAGGCTGGCCTCAAACTCACAATCTGCCTCCCAAGCGCTGGGATTAAATGTGTGTCCTGCCATGCTTAGCATGTATCAATATTTGGCTTGTGTGTGCATTTGCACCACATGCATGCTTGGTGTTTGCAGAGTTTAGAAGGGGACATTGGATCTTCTTGAACTTGAGTTGTAGATTGTTGTGAGCCTCTATATGGGTGCTGGGAATTGAACTTGGATACACTGCAGGTGCAACAAATGTTCTAAACTACCGAGCAGGCTTTCTAGCCTCTATAATTTGATATTTTATAACATACCCCCTTGTTGTTGTTTTTGTTTTCTGGATCTTTTTCATGACAGTAGTGAAATGACAGGAAGGAGCAGGGAAAATAATTTTGTGGTTGGAGTCACCACAACATGAAGAACTACATTAAAGGGTTGCAGCATTAAGAAGGTTGAGAACCACTGCTTTATAGAGGCTTGATTATATGTGAGAATCACCATGCTCAGGTATACTTTTTAGCACATGTGGTGTAAACAAGTTTCTAAATGGTCTTATTAAATAAAAACACAGATCCAGAAATAGGGGTGAAAATCTGACAGAGATCAGAGGGATAGGAACAGCTGCCAGCTTCCAAAGAGAGCCACTTCCTGTCTAAGCAGACCTATATGCCTTTTCTTTTCTGTTCTCTAATTGGCTCTCTCAGCCCAGCTACATCACTTCCTCTACCTGCCCAGCTCTGTCACTTCCTGTCTGTCTGTATAGACCTCCAGACCTCTATGGTTGATGCTGTGATTAAAGGCATGTGTCACCACACTTGGCTCAGTTCTCTAGTGTGATTTTGAACTCACAGAGGTCCAGACAAATTAATGTGTGCTTACATTGCATGACTTTTGTGCTTACTATAGTGACTGGCCTTCCTCTGATCTCCAGGCAAGCTTTATTTTATTGAGGGGACAGAGAAAATATCACCACGATGTGGTTTCGCTTAAAAATGCATTGCTTATACTTCTCTTTCCTGTTTCTTTTCATTCTTTCAATTTTTAATTTTTTAGTTTTTTTGTTTCTTGAGACAGGGTTTCTCTGCGTAGTACTGATTGTAGACCAGGCTGGCCTTGAACTCTGCCTCTGTCTCCCAAGTTCTGGGATTAAAGGCATCCAGTCTTTAATCCTGTTTCTTAATGTAGAAGTGCTTAACATTAGACTTACAGTAGAACATTAGACCCATTTTCATTTCTTTTATAAAATTATTTATTTTTATTTATGTGCATTGGTGTTTTACATGCACTTGTGTCTGTGTGAGCATGTTGGATTTCCCTGGAACTGGACTTACATACAGACAGTTATTAGAGGCCATGTGAGTGTTGGGAATTGAACCCTGGTTCTCTGGAAGAGCACCCAGTGCTCTTATCTTGCCAATCCCAGTTCCATTTCCTTAATGTAGTAACAAACCAAGATAAGGATGTCTGTTAGTGAATTTTTGCCACACCCCCCCCCTTTTTTGAGTATAATAAAGTCTGATGACACTTGGAAATGAATTAAATGAGTTTTTTCCCTTAGGAGCTTGCTTTATAGTAGAGAATGGCATTGAACTTGGGAATCTTTTGCCTCGGTCTACTAAATTCTGGGACTATAGT
>NW_023411334.1:0-23858 GCF_903995425.1 Onychomys torridus
TCATCTGTAGAATCCTATGGTATGTTTTGGGGAGCACATGACCCCAGAGTGTGCCACATAAAAGACTCCTTCTTCATCACATCCATGCATCTGTCCTTGCATGTACATACTTGGGTATCCAGAAGACACCAAAGAGCAATGAAAAGTATACAATATAATCAATCACTCAAAGATCTGTAAACCAGCAACATAAACTCTTGGGTTGTTCACTTAGGAGAAATATATATATTTCATAGACTCTTGTGACATGAAATACTGTTGATGATTCCTCTATCTACAAATAGGACTAAGTGAAAAGTGCTTAAGGGGACTGGGATGACTACTAAGAAGCATCAGGGAGGTACTTATTTGTGAAAGCCACAAATTTTGGGACATCTTTCACCAACAGTTTTGCTTAGGGCAGACAGAATCAGGACTGGGAGATGGCGTCTGTAATGAGAACCTGTGCCTTATGGACAACTCAGCCTCATTATTGGACATGTCTGGTAGCACAGGAAATTAGTAATATTTGACTCTCTTATTAATTTACTTTAGAGTAGCAATCTCCCATCCAGTGCTATCAGCTGCCTCTCTCTTCCCTCTAAGGATTCCCATCTACTTTATGATCATAAAGAAAATACAAGAACTGTGGTGCGTGGATCTCAGAATAAATACTTTAAAGGGAATTATCCAAGGTCTGTTGGAAAAAATCGGCAATCACAATGGCTGGACCATATTTACAATAACTGAGCCAATCACTAATCTTGCTGTGGCCATTGAACTTTTGTGGGCATGATGCTAAACGTCTCAGCTTCCTCTTAGTCAGAACACACTCCTCATACAAGTACATGGAGCTGATGCTGGAAGGGCAGGACTGAGAAGATGAAATTCCTTTGCAGAAGAACATCTTCCAGATGTTCTTTCTAAAGGTTGAACTTATGAATACCCAGCCCCTTTCCTGCCATTTCTCCAGAGCTCACAGGAGAGCATAGCATCCTAGCCTCTATTACAACATCATCACATGTGAGAAAAGTTTTAGGCAATCTGAGAATGCCTAGATCAGTTCTCATGTGTCATAATACTATATCTGAAAAAAATATCATTCTCTGGTTTTCAATATTGTCCTGTTCTTTCAAAGTGATGCCATCCATGGATCCCAACATGTCAGTCAGGAATCATCATTTTTTCCCATGTCCCTGTAGTAACCAAATTTGAGTTCATTGAACTTCAGATAAAGAACCCAGTCTTGCATTTTGGAACAGGGAGTACATATATTTTTCTGGGGAAGGACATATATAAGTCATAGGTGGATTCTGGGGGAAAGAAAATGGATGAGCCTGTTAAAAAACTTCCTTAGGCTCATTAAATTCTGGGGAATTTTATGAGTAAAAACATAAGAAATAAATATTAAAGAAGAAAACTAAAGACATGTTACCCATTTCGTGGATATTGAGTGGATTATGAGCTTCCTGCAGCTGACTGCAGCTCAGTGGGTGTCTCGGCTGCTTTGTCCCCATAGTCTCAGTGATGAAGCTTCACACTCATTCTTACCAGTTCCTCACCTGTGCCTCATGAGCACATATCCTGTGATGATAAAGGTGAGAGTGATGGTCATCAGGTTTCTTGGGGCTCTGACCCTGCCTTACCTCCTTGTTGGCTCTAACTTGAATCCCACACATTGGTCTCTCCATGGTCAATATTAAGACTCTGCCTTGAGTTAGGGCTCCACAATTTCCAATCCTCTTGGCTTTTACAGGGAACCACTTCTTCCGTTTGGGATTCTTTTTATTTTGTTCAGATCACAGTATATCATATATATTTTTAAAGTAATCCATAAAAACAGCTGTGGAGATAGCGTTGTGGTTCAAGTTCTCACCACACATGAATTCTTGAGTGGAATCCATACTTCTAGTTCTCCATAACTACAATAAGCGGGATGGGACAGACAATGTGGAGACAGTGTCATCAATGTGGAACACTGGCCAACCAGTATAACCAGTTGGTAAGATCTGGGGTCAGTGAAACCTTTGTCTCAAAAATATGGTGTAGGCTGCTAGAGAAAAACATTTCATATCAACATGTACAGAAATATACTCATTCATGCTTATTCAGGAAAACACAAACATACACACACACACACACACAGAGAGAGAGAGAGAGAGAGAGAGAGAGAGAGAGAGAGAGAGAGAGAGAGAGAGAATTAAAAAATCACAGCATATTCCAGTGGAAAACAGAAATCTGAATTAAAAAAATTGACACTTCCAGGATTACTACAGACTTGTAGAGAGAATCCTTGAGAAGGTTATAGGAATCCAGCCCTCTATGCCTATCTGAACAGGTTCTTCCATGGACCAGATCTCTGTGTGATCTCTATGCTCAGTGCTGGTACTGATCACCCAACAGGGACGTTTGTGTAATAGCTCAGAGTAGTGTTGTATCACTATGACTCTGGTACAGTAATACATGGCTGTGTTCTCAGACCTCAGACTGTTCATTTCCAGGTACAGGGTGTTCTTGGCATTCTCCCTGGAGATGGTGAATCAGCCATTAATGGCATTGGCGTAGTAGATGGTAGCAGCAGTGTTACTAATGTGTGTGACCCACTCCAGTCCTTTTCCTGGAGCCTGGCGGACCCAGTTCATGCCATAGTCACTGAAGGTGAATCCAGAGGCTGCATAGGAGAGTTTCAGGGACTTTTCTGGCTGCACTAGGCCTCCCCCAGTCTCCACCAGCTGCACCTCACACTGGACAACTGCAAACAGAAAATTCTGGTCAGAAAACTGTCACAGAAGCCAAAAATTTTCTCTTTTTTCATATCCATGCAGCACACAGTATCTTCTCTCTACTAATTACCTTTTAGAATAAAGACAAGGAAACACCAGCTGAGCCTCAAGTCCATGGTGAGTGTTCTGTGTTCAGTGCTAATCACTGAGTGGGAGGACTTGGAATCCTGGGCTGGGCTCCTCTGCAGAGCTGCAAGGTCAGGGCAGAGCTGGTTTCCATGAGCTTAGAGAAGCCTTATTTGCATATTGTCAGGAGGTGGACCTGAGAGAAGGCAGTGCTCAGAGAATATATAAAATATCAAAGACATTGAAGACAGATATAGAAATAGCCACAGTTTTTTTAGTTCTCTATGGAACCTTCCTTTACTTCATTTAGTTATCTTTGTGCAGGTGCTGAGAACATGCTGTATTTTCACACTATTATGTCTTCTTAGAGAAATTGAAAGCACCACACACAGGTGTGTTTCTATCTAGGAACTCAGTCTTTCCCACTGTCTGAGCTGGACATGGATTCTCCCATACATGGATCTGGGACAGAGTCACACCTCCCTGAAGAGTTTAGCAGAACTCCTTGCTTGTGACAGGAACACTTTGGAATTATCTGCATTTCACACATTTATGTGACAATGCTGTCTTCAGGGCATAAGAGGACTTCAGATGAGACATCCCTTGTCACTGCTTCTCTCCTGCCTTGTGGTTGCTATGGAGACATTCCTGTCTGCAGCAAACTCACTTGCTCTGCACCATGAAATTCTCTCTGTGATTCTTTTAAACTCCCTCTTTCCATTATCTTCTTACAACTTTACCGGGAAACACATGATTGTCTTTATGTTGTGTTAGGAACGTTTTCATCCCATAATTAATATAATTAGCATACCTGGGGCTTTGAATTAAGTTTTAGAATGATGATCTTATTTAACCAGTTCTCTTGTTTCCTTCCTACTCATTCTCATTCTCTCACCACACCCCACTTTGGCTTTCCCAGTCCAGCACTACCCTGGGCAAGTTCCCAGTGCCCCTCACTTAAGATGCCTTCCCTTCCTAGGGCTAATGTCCTAGTTTCACAACCTATACAACACAAGCCGGGGCACCTAACACACAATGTACATGACAGACACAGGCAGCGTTCGTCCTTCCCAATCTCGGTTACATTGTTTGGCACATTGATTTCCAGTTCCATTCGTGTTCTTCCATGTCTCAGAGAACACTGAGGAAGAGGAGACAGAAAGAATGTAAGAGGTGAGCATGAGGATGAGTGCTGTGACATTCTGTCTCCTGGACATGACCTGGGGCTCCCATTCATGGGCTCATCATGCCTGTTGTTTTCCGTGTAATCTGTATCGAGAACAAAACATTCCTGTAGATTATTTCCAAGTCTTACATCTTACTGAGGGGCTGTCCGATTACAGAGTTTCTAGAGAACCTCCATGCAGCATCCTTCCCAGGATAAATGATTTGCACACATTTTATGACAAGCTTTAGGTCAGTGTTTTGTTGGATGGGCACACCTTGTGTGAGGTCTATGCTGAGTGTGAAGCTCACCAAGACTCACAGTTCACTGACTACGACATTTCTATCTTACTAGACCTGTACTGTCAACTATGTAACCCATCTGAGTCTCTGCCTGAGTTTAGGAGAGCCCACTTTTTAGAGCCCCTAAATTATTGCAGAATCTGATCCTGGTACACACAGTAGAGTTAGTTAATCTTTGTAAGATAGTGGTCTCCTGTGCCAATGTGTTCAAGACTATTTCCCACATTCTCTTCTCAGAGTCAGTTGCATTTTATTTCTATTTCTCAAGAGTTGACACCCCAAATTTGTGTATCTGATACTGATGAACACAAACTAGGCTGTTCTTGAAACCTGAATTCCTTGGTTGCATTAGGCAGATCCAAATCCAGGTCCCTGCACATAAAAGGAGAGATTTAAAAAGAAATGAATTTGTGCCTATTGTAAAGCATACTGTTTCTCTGATTTCTTTCTCAGCCCATTTAACATTTGTAAATAGGAGGGCTACTGATTATGTTTTGAGTTATTCTTATATCCTGCCACAATACTGAAGGAGTTTATCATCCTCAGTTGAATTTCATGATTGAAGATTATAAGATTCAAATTAAAAAAAAATGCAGGCATTGTCAGTGAACCATGAGTCCTAGTGATCTTCATACTCACCATAGACCTCACACAATGTGTGCACATCAGAACAAACACTAAGTTCTCTAGAGTCTTATGGGATGTGTGGAATGCCATTGATCCTGGGAAAGCTCCTACATGGAGACTAGGAGAACAATGTGGATGGTGACATACCTGAGCCTCCTGTGTCTGTCCTACGAAGCATGTAAGGTGACTTTGTGCCTCACCTCACTTTCTAAGAAGGCTGTTGATCCACTCTGTTGGTTGGTGTTTAGAGGATGTTCTGTGATGCTGGGAGCTGCCATGTGTGAGAATCATTTTTCGTTGCATCTTCCTTTTTATGTATTTATTTGTATCTTTTCAGTACACTTTACTGAGTTCACCAGCACTGAAGAATTTTTCCTTTAACACAGATTCATTTTTTTCCTTTAGGTTTTCTTCTTCACATACCTACTCTCATGTCTCTGCTATCCCTTCCTCCCCTGCTTCCCTGACTTCTTTCAAATTTCCTACTTCTCTATGTCCTCTTTCCCTCCTCCTCCCTCTCACTCCCACATCCGTTCTTCCATCACCAACTTACATTCCTTTTTTTTCCCTGTGAATGTGCAACAACGTACTGCTACTATGTGGGCATATTTCTAATGTCTGCACTTTGTCCACCAAACAGCCACCTGCTCAGTCAGTGTTCCTTGTCCTTCAGTTCCTGCATTCATTCAAGCTGTCTCTTTCTATGTTCCTTTGGATGCAGCAGGCACATTATGTGTGTGTGTGTGTGTGTGTGTGTGTGTGTGTGTGTGTGTGTGTGTGTGTGTGTGTGTGTGTGTGTGTGTGTAATATTTGCACATGGGTCTGTGTGCATAGGTGCATTGCCACCTGGCTCTCTCACTCTCTCTCCCCCATCTCTCTCTTTCTCTCTCTCTGCCCCTCTCTCTGTGCCTCTCCTCTCTGCCAGACCTGGCTTCTCCTGTCCTATGCCCTCTTCTTTCTAATGAAGCCCATTCTGACTCTGGTAACCATGGCTTGTGACTTTTCCACCAAACAACCAGCACTGTACACACACACACACACACACACACACACACACACACACAGAGAGAGAGACAGAGAGAGAGAGAGAGACAGAGAGAGAGAGAGAGAGAGAGAGAGAGAGAGAGAGAGAGAGAGAGAGAGAGAGAGAGAGAGAGAGAGAGAGAGAGAGAGAGAGAGAGAGACATTGTTTTGGGGTAAGTCTTCAGCAGCCATTTGTTCTCAGTGTTATGGTAGTCATGGATCTAGGCAATAAATGCCTCAAACTTAGGACAGAGGCTTCTTTGATCAAGGCTGAGAATAGCTCTACTCTGTGGTCACAAAACAAGTACTTAGAAAACAGGTTAACTTTATCTTCCTTGGCAAAATGCCAGTGGTAGATTTCCTTATACCACTGTGACTTTTGTACTGTAGATTTTAGACCATTTCTGTGTTCTAATTTTCAAAACCACATTGAAGGAAGTCTTAAATTTTAAGCATTATTCGTTAAGTAAAATATATATATATGAAGTATCTCAGGTGGGTCGGACAAGTGCAGCTCCTCTCCTCTACATGCTGGATCATCTAACAGCCTTATTTTGTGCACATTTTGTACAAGGATCCATTGTTATTGTGAGCTTGTGTGTTTAATTACCATGTGATATCCAGAGGCCTCCATTTCACGCAACAACTCCTGATTCTGCAATACTTACATTACTTTCTTTTTTTTGAAAATAATTTATAAGTTTTTCTCATTTTTATTTATTATATTTGTGTTTTAATATTACACATCAGCAATGGGTTCCCCTATTCTCCCCCTCCTGCCACTGCCCCCACATTCTACCCATGTCCTCCAGGGCTAAGACTCCCCTGGGGATTCATTTAAACCTGGTGGATTCAGTACAGACAGGTCCAGTCCCCTCCTTCCAGGCTGAGCAAAGTGTCCCTGTGTAAGCCCAGGGTTCCAAACAGCCAGCTCATTCACTAAGAACAGGTCTGGGTCCCACTGCCTGGGTGCCTCCCACACAGTTCATGAGATTTTCTATTCATTTTACATACCAACCATAGTTTTCCTGTTCTCCCTCCTCCTGTCCCCTAGCCATCCCCCAAATCCCACTCCCCATTCCACCTCCTCCAAGGCAAGGTTTCCCATGGGGAGTCAGCAGAGCCTGATTCATTCAATTGAGCCAGGTCCAAGGACCTCCTTCCTGCACTAAGGCTGTGCAAAGTGTCTCACCATAGGACTTAGGTTCCAAAAAGCTGCTTCATGCACTTGGGACAGGTCCAGGTCCCACTCTGGGGCCTCCTAAACAGTTCAAGCTAAACATCCGTCTGGTTTCTCCAGAGAGTCTAGTCCAGCACTATGAGGGCTCCTCAGATATTGGTCCTCAGTTCGTGTGTTTCCACTAGTTTGGTTAGTTTTCTCTGTACTTTTTCCTATCATGGTCTTGATAATTTTTGCTCATAGAATTCCTCCTCTCTCTCTCAATGGTTGTATTCCTGGAGCTCTGCCTGAGTCATGGCCGTGGATCTGCATCTGCTTCCATAAGTCACTGGATAAGGGTTCTTGATGACAGTTAGGGTATTCAGCTATCTGATCACCAGAGTAGGTCAGCTCAGGCACACTCTTGACTATTGCCAGTAGTCTATGGTTGAGTCATCCTTGTGGATTCTTGGGAACCTTCCTAGCACTCTGATTCTCCCTATTCCCATGGTGTCTTCATTTACCATGGTATCTCTTTCCTTGCTCTCCCACACTGTTCCTGTTCCAACTCTAACCTCCCCTTCCTCTATGTTCTCATTCCCCTATCCCTTGCCCTCCATTCTCCCTCTCACCCTCAGTTTTCTCATGTAGATTCATCCATTTGTCCATCACTGGGCCAACCATGTGTCCTTCCTAGGTTCTCCCTTACTAGCTACCCTTCCTTCAGCTGTGGATTGCAGTCTGGTTATCCTTTGCTTTACATCTAGTATCCACTTATGAGTGAGTACATACAATCTTTGTCCTTCTGAGTCTGTTTTACCTCACTCAGGATGATATTTTCTAGTTCCATCCTTTTTGTCTGCAAACCTCATGATGTCATTGTTATTCTCTGATGAGTAGCACTCCATTGTTTATGAGTACCACATTTTCTTTATCCATTCTTCAGTTGAGGGGCATCTAGGTTGTTTCTATGTTCTGGCTATTACAAATAATGCTGACATGACCATAGTTGTGCATGTTTCCTTGTGTTATGATTGAGCATTACTTGGGAATATGCCCCAGAGCGATATAGCTGGACGTTGAGGAAGACTTATTCCCAGTTTTCTGAAAAACTACCATACTGATTTCCAAAGTGGTTGTAAAAGTTTGCATTCCCACCAACAGTGGAGGAGTGTTCCCTTGCTCCATATCCTATCAAACGTATGCTGTCTTCGATGTTTTTTGATCTTAGCCATTCTGATGGGTGTAAGGTGGTATCTCAGAGTCGTTTTGATTTGCATTTCCCTGGTGACTAAGGGTATTGAGCAATGCATTAAATGTCTTTTGGCCATTTAAGATTCTTTGTTGAAAATTCTCTGTTTAGTTCTGTATCCCATTTTTTAATTGGACTGTTAGATATTTTAATGTTTATTTTCTTGAGTTCTTTATATATTCTGGAGACCAGCCCTCTGTCTAATGTGGGCTTGGTGAAGATTGTTTCCCATTCTGTAGGCTGTGATTTTTGTCTTATTTACCCTGTCCTTGGCTGTACAAAAGCTTCTAAGTTTTAGGAGGTCCCATTTATTAACTGTTACTCTCAGTATCTGTGGTACTGATGTTATATTTAGGAAGTGATCTCTGGTGCCAATGCATTCAAGACTATTTTCTACTTTCTCTTCTATCAGGTTCAGAGTAACTAGATTTTTGCTGAGGTCTTTGATCCACTTGGACTTATGTTTTGTGCATGGTGACAGATATGGATCTATTTGCAATCTTCTGCATGTTGATATCCACTCATACCGGCACCATTTGTTAAAGATGCTTTCTTTTTTTCCATTGCATAGTTTTGGCTTCTTTGACAAAAATCATATGTTCATGTTCATAGGTGTGTGGATTAATGTCAGGGTCTTCAATTCAATTACATTGATCCACATGTTGGTTTTTATGCCAGTACCAAGCTGTTTTTATTACTGTAGCTCCATAATAGAGCTTGAAGTCTGGGATCCTGATGCCTCTAGAGGTTGCTTTGTTGGACAGGATTCTTTTAGCTATCCTTGGTGTTTTGTTTTTCTACATGAAGTGGAGTATTGTTCTCTTCAGGTATGTGAAAAATTGTGATGGGAATTTGATGGGGATTGCAATGAATCTATAGATCTCTTTTGATAAGAAATTCCATTTTCACTATGTTAATCTTACTTATCCATGAGCATGGGAGATCTTTCCATTTTTGGATATCTTCTTCAATTTCTTTCTTCACAGAATTAATGTTCTTGGTATACAGGTTCTTCACTTGCTTAGTTAGAGTTACCCCAAAGTACTTTATATTATTTTTGGCTATAGTACAGGGTGATATTTCTATGATTTCTTTCTTAGCCCTTTTATCATTGGTTTATAGGAGTGCTACTGATTTTTTTTTTTGCATTAATCTTGTATCCTGCCACATTACTGAAAATGTTTATCAGCTGTCAGAGTTCCTTGGTCCAATTTTTGGGGTCACTTATGTATACTACTATCGTATGGACTACAATGAGAAAAAGTTTGATTTCTACCTTTCCAATTTGTATCCCCTTGATCTCCTTTTGTTGTGTTATTGCTCTAGCTAGAACTTCACATACTATATTGAATAAATATTGGGAGAGTGGACTGCCTTGTCTTGTTCCCCGTTTTAGTAGAATCACTTTTATTTTCTCTGCATTTAATTTGATGTTGGCTGTTGGCTTGCCATAAATTGTCTTTATTATGTTTAGGTATGTTCCCTGTATTCCTGATCTCTCCAAGACCTTTATCATGAAAGGATGTTGGATTTTTCAAAGGCCCTATCAGCATCTAATAAAATGACCATGTGTTTTTTTTTTCTTTCAGTTTGTTTATATGGTGCTTTATATTGACAGACTTTTGTATATTGAAACAACTTTGCATCTCTTGGATGAAGCCTACTTAATCATTGTGTATATATATATATATACTATATATATATATATATATATATATATATATATATGTTTCTCACGAGACAGGGTTTCTCTGTGTAGCTTTTGTGCCTTTCCTGGCTCTCGCTCTGTAGACCAGTCTGGTCTTGAACTCACAAAGATCTGCCTGCCTCTGCCTCCAGAGTGCTGGGATTAAAGGCGAGCGCCAGTGCCACACTGCTTATACATACATATATATGTATATGTGTGTGTGTGTGTGTGTGTGTGTGTGTGTGTGTGTGTTTTCTTGGAGTCTGTTTGCCAATATTTTATTGAATATTTTTGGTCTTTAATTCTCTTTCTTTGTTGCATCTTTGTGTGGCTTGGGAATCAGAGTAACTGTAGCTTCATAAAAGGAGTTTGGTAACAGGCCTTTTGTTCCTATTGTGTGGAACAGTTTGAGGAATATTGGTATTAACTCTTCTTTGAAGATCAAGTAGAATTCTGTATTGAAACTATCTGGTCCTGGACTTCTCTTGGTTGGGAGACTTTTATTGACTGTTTTTATTTCCTTAGGGGTTATTGGACTATTTAAATTATTTACCTGTTATTGATTTAACTTTGCTATATGGTACCTATGCAGAAAACTGCATTTATTTAGATTTTCCAATTTTGTGGAGATTAGATTTTTGACATATGACTTGATGATTCTGTAGATTTCCTCATTGTCCGTTGTTATGCCTCCCTTTTATTTCTGAATTTATAAATTTGGATGCTTTCTCTCTCTCTGACTTTTGGTTAGTCTGGATAAGGGCTTGTCTATCTTGTTGATTTTCTCAAAAAAAAAACCAAATCTTTGTTTCACTTATTCTTTGTATCGTTCTCATTTTTTCTGTTTTATTATTTTTTTTTAGTTCTCAAATTGATTATATTCACTTATGAGTGAGTACATTCTGTGTTTGTCTTTCTATGTCTGGGCTAACTCACTCAGGATGATTTTTTGTTTTTGTTCTATCCATTTACCTACAATTATATGATGTCATTGTTTTGTATCTTTCCATTTTACTACACTACATTTCTTTATCAATTCTTCAGTTGAGGTGTCTAGGCTGGAGAGATGTCTCAGAGGATAAGAGCATTGACTGCTCTTCCAAAGGTCCTGAATTTAGTTCCCAGCAACCACATGGTGACTCACAACCACCTAGATTGAGATCTGGTGCCCTCTCTGGCCTGCAGGAATACATGCATGCCGAACACAGTATTAAAAAGATACAGATATTTCAAAAAAACTCAAAAACTCTCTGAGATACCATCTTATGCCTGTCAGAATGGCTAAGATCAAAACACTGATTGCATCTTGTGTTGAGGAGGATGTGGAGAAAGGAGAACTCTCCCCCACTGCTGCTAAGAGTGTAATCTTATCAGCCACTCTAGAAATTAGTTGAGCAGGGTCTCAGGAAACTGGAAATAAACCTGTCTCCAGACCCAGCAATATCTCTTTGTCATATCCTCAAAATATGCTCATCCACACCACAAGGACCTTTTCTCATCTATGTTCATAGCAGCACTATTCATGATAGCAAACTAATACCAAGATGAAAAATTTTGAAAATAGAATTTTTCACAAATGATAACCAAGTATACTCTTTTAAGTTCTTTTAATTTAGAAGAAGAAAATGATGAATATTCCAGTTTCAAATCTACTTTTGGGAAATGTCAATATTTCTGGGAAGCTGCAGTTTCTCTATCACATGTTCAAAAACAAAAGTGGATAAATTACAAATTTCTAAAAATTCCCAAGCTTCCTCAGTGGACTTAAAGTCAACAAGTGTCATAATTCAGACTGTTTTTGAAATATCAATTGATACACATACACGCATGCGCACACACACACACACACACACACACACACACACACACATACACACACACCACACACACATCAAATACATAAAATTAGGTGCCATTCTCTCTGGTAATCAGAAGCAATTGAATGGTTTAGAAGATGTGTGGGGAAAAAACAATTTGTTTTAATGTGAGCACACATAGAATGTTGAACAAACTATGACAGTTGACAGGGGCTTCTAGAGGACATCCTTGGCTTGAAGAGGAAACCACAGGTTCTGCCACTAAAACTGATGCTCATTCAGCATAGTCCAGAACTTTATAGCTTCTTAAGTGAACCTTACTTGTGGTCCTCAGGAGTCCCGGTGGTCATTGGTGCCCCCTATTGGTACCAGATGTCTCCAAGGGAGGTTTTTGTGCAGGCTCACGCTTGAGTTCCCTTACTGTGTATATGGTACAGTAATACATGGCTGTGTCCTCAGTTTGCAGATTGTTCATTTTTAAGAACACTTGGCCCTTGGATGTGTCTCTGTTAATGCTGAGTCTGGATTTGAGAGCTGAATTATAATCTGTGCTTCCAGTATACCCTATTACTCCCACCCACTCCAGTCCTTTTCCTGGTGGCTGGCGGACCCAGTGTACACCATAGCTGGTTAATGAGAACCCAGAGACAGTGCAGGTGAGAGACAGGCTCTGTGAGGGCTGCGCCAGACCAGGTCCTGACTCCTTCAGCTGCTCCTGGGACAGGGCACCTGGGGACAAACAACATCACCATCAGTCTTACATCCCATAGATGACATTCTGGTCCCTCTCCTGAAACCCTGACACACTTACAGCTTGGAAAGTTCACCAGGCAGAGGAGCAGCACCAGGACAGCCATGCTCTGCTGGAGGCTCTGTTGAGAAGGAGATGGGGCTCCTCAGCTAGGCCTGGGCTTTCAGCCTGAGCCTGAGGGCTGATTTGCATTGGGAGGGGTTCCTGGGAGGATAAAAGAGAGCACAGAAAAATGATTCCAGTTTCTCTTCCAGGTGTCTGAGATTTACCTTGTGCTTCTTAGAGGAACTGGAAAAGAAAACTCAGCAAAATTTTCGAGTATCATCTGGATTTCAAAACCTTTGTTGTTGTGGTTGTTTCTGTTTTTTGAGACTGAGCTTCTCTGTGAAATTTTGTTGCCTGTCCTGGATCCCACTTTGTAGACCAGGCTGGCCTTGAACTCACAGAGATTGGCCTGGCTCTGCATTCTGAGTGCTGGGATAAAGATGAGTGCCACCACAGCCTGGCATGGATTTCTAATTCTTGATGAATAGGAAATTGCATGCTTTGCCCTATGCAAGCTTTGGTTGCAAAGTACTGAGTCCACATACATTGTGGACTCCGTGCAAAGAGAACATTTTACCACATTGTTTATGCATCTGTGTATTCCAGTAAATTCAAGCAGAGTATTGAAATTTAGAATGATACCAAATCCAGATTAAGAAACTACTATAAATCTTTTCTCTTCATGTTAGTGGAGGCAATCTATTCTTACCCACCTAGAAAATCCACTTGTGAGCAAACAATTCATAAACATTTAGTGCATGTGATTATAAATGTTTTTCTGAGAGAAGACTGGTATTGACTTTTCTGCAATGTCAGTGGGCACACAGTATTTACTTGCCTATTGAGCAACAAGAATATTAGAGACTAGTCCCAATACCTCCTGATTTTTCTGCCTGCCTGTCTGTCTGTTCATTTATCTACATGTACTTTTACATCTATCTTCTTGTCTCTTTTCAGCTTGTATAACATAACAAATCCTAAATATGATTATTTCATTGGTGAGGGAGGGTTGGGAAGTCTGGTGGTTACAACACCTCAAAAAAAGGAGTGCATGCAGCCTGTTTTGAGGGTTATGTTAAGATCACCACAGAGAACAAGGGATTGAGGGCTCTTCTCCATTAGTAGGTAATGTAAATCACCAGAGAAGGCAGAGGACAGCTCACAATAACCTTGAGTAAGTCCCAGAGACCCTCCACCACTCCTTTAGAACTGGACACCCCCACTTTGTGACCCCATTCTTCTGGACTGTGGGTGTCAGTGGTGGAGAAGCACTCAACATGGGGTGACAGACAGCATGTCTAAGTTTGGACAAGCACCCACCACCATGGGTGCTCTGCTGTCCTAGTTTGTGATGCTCTGAGGTTTAGAATAATATTTTTCAGACATCATGGTCAGTATATCTAATCTTGAGTTTTCTGATGTTTTTATTTTGGTTATAAAATCTCAGGAATCGTTATCACAGTAATGCATGCTAGTTCTTACACCATAGTTGGGGAGCTTGGTATGAGAACCCTTACCCAGGATTTAATCCTCTGCTTACTTCAGAGATTTTTTTTTTTTATAATACTAAGGCTTCTTGGGTTTTCATTGCCCATGAAAATTTCTAGAAGGAATTCACTAAGAAAAAGTCATTTGGAATGGGATGGTGTTTATGGTAAAGCCACATATTATTTATAATTATCTTGTAGTTGTTAGGTAGAGCTTTGTATTTCTATGTTTGTTTAGTCATTTATATGTTTATGTCTATTGGACACAAAGACATTCACTAGTGGGTCATGTTACAATGATCCAATACCAGATTGTATGTTTGTATGGTAGTTAGAATTTTTTCAGTGTAGCACAAGTTATGGTCATCTGGGAAGAGGGAACCTCAATTGGAAAGAATCCAACCTCATCAGATAGACCTGTGGGAAAGCCTGTACTGATATTTTAATTACATTGAAGTGGCACAATTAATGAGGAGGGAATTGGAGAATATTTCCTTTGAAACAGGGACAAATGTTTTACAGAAGAGGAAGGAGGAGGAGGAGGAGGAGGAGGAGGAGGAGGAGGAGGAGGAGGAAGAGAAGAAGAAGAAGAAGAAGAAGAAGAAGAAGAAGAAGAAGAAGAAGAAGAAGAAGAAGAAGGAGGAGACATTTTATGAATATTGAGAAAGAATAAGGCCTATTCAAAAGAATCTATGAATCATTCATTCTTACTACCATCTCTCCTCTGCCTCTCACTCCTGATGTCACGTTCCAGCCCTGCCTACTCTCATGTCTCTTCTATCCCTTCCTCCCCTCCTTCCCTGACTTCTTTCTAATTTCCTACTTCTCTATGTCCTCTTTCCCTCCTCCTCCCTCTGACTCACTCCCACATCCGTTCTTCCATCACCAACTTATATTCCTTTTTTTTTTTCTGGGAATGTGCAACAACTTACTGCTACTATGTGGGCATAATTGTAATGTCTGCACTTTGTCCATAAGACAGCCACCTGCTCAGCCAAAGTTCCTTGTCCTTCACTTCCTGCCTTCATTCAAGCTGTCTCTTTCTATGTTCCTTTGTATTCAGCAGACATAGTGTGTGTGTGTGTGTGTGTGTGTGTGTGTGTGTGTGTAATCTCTGCACATGGGTCTGTGTGCATAGGTGCATTACAACCTGGCTCTCTTACTCTCTCTCTCCCCATCTCTCCCTTTCTCTCTCTCCGCCCCTCTCTCTGCACCTCTCCTCTCTGCCAGACCTGGTTTCTTCTGTCCTATGCCCTCTTCTCTCTAATAAAGCCCATTATGACTCTGGTAACCATGGCTTGTGACTACCAAACAACCAGCACTGTACACACACACACACACACACACACACACACACACACACACACACACACACACACGTTGTTTTGGGGTAAGTCTTCAGCAGTCATTTGTTCTCAGTGTTATGGTAGCCATGGATCTAGGCAATAAATGCCTCAAACTTAGGACAGAGGCTTCTTTGATCAAGGCTGAGAATAGCTCTACTCTGTGGTCACAAAACAAGTACTTAGAAAACAGGTTAACTTTATCTTCCTTGGCAAAATGCCAGTGGTAGATTTCCTTATAGCACTGTAACCACTGTACTGTAGATTTTGGACCATTTCTGTGTTCTAATTTTCAAAACAACATTGAAATAGTCTTAAATTTAAACATTATTTGTTAAGTTAAAAAAAAAATTAAGGATCTCAGGTGGATCAGACAAGTGCAACCCCCTCTCTACATGCTGGACCATCTAACAGCCTTATTTTCTGCACATCATGTACAAGGATCAATAGTTATTATGAGCCTGTGTGTTTAATTACCATGTGATATCTAGAGGCCTCCATTTCACACACCTCCTGATTGTGCAATACTTACAATTCTTACTTTTGTTTGAAAATTATTTATACATTTTTTATTAAGAGATTTCCTATTCATTTTACATACCAACCACAGATTCCCCTGTTCTTATGTCCCCCAACCTTCCCGCAAAACCCAATCCCCATTCCAACCTCCTCCAAGGCAAGGTTTCCCATGCGGAGTCAGCAGAGCCTGGTATATTCAATTGAGGCAGGTCCAAGGACCTCCTTCCTGCACTAAGGCTGTTCAAAGTGTCTCACCATATGCCTTAGGTTACAAAAAGCTGTTTCATGCACTAGAGAAAAGTCAAGGTCCCAATGCCCGGGGCCCTCCTAAACAGTTCAAGCTAAACAACTGTCTCGTTTATCCAGAGGGTCTAGTCCAGTACTATGGGGGCTCCTCAGATATTGGTCCACAGTTCGTGTGTTTCCACTAGTTTGGTTACTTGTCTCTGTACTTTTCCCAATCATGGTCTTGATTATTCTTGCTCATAGAATTCCTCCTCTCTCTCATCGATTGGATTCCTGGAGCTCATGGCCTTGGATCTGCATCTGCTTCCATGAGACACTGGATGAGGGTTCTTGATGACAGTTAGGGTATTCAGCTATCTGATCACCAGAGTATGTCAGCCCAGGCACCCTCTTGACTATTACCAGTAGTCTATGGTTGAGTCATCCTTGTGGATTCTTGGGAAGCTTCCTAGCTCTCTCATTCTCCCTATCCCTATTTGTGTCTTCATTTACCGTGGTATCTCTTTCCTTTCCTCCCACACTGTTCCTGTTCCAACTCTAACCTCCCCTTCCTCTATGTTCTCATTCCCCTGTCCCTTGCCCTCCATTCTCCCTCTCACCCTCAGTTTTCTCATGTAGATTCATCCATTTGTCCATCACTGGCCAACCATGTGTCCTTCCTAGCTTCTCCCTTACTAGCTACCCTCCTTGCAGTTGTGGGTTGCAGTCTGGTTATCCTTTGCTTTACATCTAGTATCCACTTATGAGTGAGTACATAGCATGTTTGTCCTTTTGAGTCTGGGTTACCTCACTCAGGATGATATTTTCTAGTTCCATCCCTTTTGTCTGCAAACCTCATGAGGTCATTGTTATTCTCTGATGAGTAGCACTCCATTGTGTATATGTACCACATTTTCTTTATCCATTCTTCAGGTGAGGGGTATCTAGGTTGTTTCCAGGTTCTGGATATTACAAATAATGCTGACATGACCATAGTTGTGCATGTTTCCTTGTGGTATGATTGAGTGTTCCTTGGTTATATGCCCCCAGAACGGTATAGCTGGATCTTGAGGAAGACTTATTCCCAATTTTCTGAAAAAATACCATACTGATTTCCAAAGTGGTTGTACAAGTTTGCATTCCCACCAACAGTGGAGGAGTGTTTCCTTGCTCCATAACTTCTCCAACATATGCTGTCTTCAGTGTTTCTGATCTTAGTCATTCTGATGGGTGTAAGGTGGTATCTCAGAGTCGTATTGATTTGCATTTCCCTGGTGACTAAGGATGTTGAGCAATTCCTTAAATGTCTTTTGGCCATTTGAGGTTCTTTTGTTGAGAATTCTCTGTTTAGTTCTGCATTCCATTTTTTATTTGGACTGTTAGATATTTGAACGTTTATTTTCTTGAGTTATTTATATATTCTGGAGATCAGCCTTCTGTCTAAAGTGGGGTTGGTGAAGATTGTTTCCCATTCTGTAGGCTGTGATTTTGTCTTATTGACCCTGTCCTTTGCCATACAAAAGCTTCTAAGTTTTAGGAGGTCCCATTTATTAATTGTTGCTCTCAGTGTCTGTGTTACTGATGTTATATTTAGGAAGTGATCTCTGGTGCCAATGCATTCAAGACTATTTTTTATTTTCTCTTCTATCAGGTTCAGAGTATCTAGATTTATTTTGAGATCTTTGATCCACTTGGACTTACATTTTGTGCATGGTGACAGATATGGATCTATTTGCAATCTTCTACATGTTGACATCCAGTTATGCCACCACCATTTGTTGAAGATGCTTTCTTTTTTTCCATTGTATAGTTTTGGCTTCTTTGACAAAAATCATATGCTCATGTTCATAGGTGTGTGGATTAATGTCAGGGTCTTCACTTCAATGACATTGATCCATATGTCGGTTTTTATGCTAGTACCAAGCTGTTTCTATTATTAGCTCCACAATAGAGCTTGAAGTCTGGGATCCTGAAGCCTCTAGAGGTTGCTTTGTTGGATAGGATTCTTTTAGCTATCCTTGTTTTTTTTTTTGTTTGTTTGTTTTTGTATATGAAGTTGAGTATTATTCTTTTCATGTCTGTGAATAATTGTGTTTGGTTTTTGATGGGGATTGCATTGAATCTATAGATCTCTTTTGGTATGAAATTCCATTTTTACTATGTTAATCTTACTTAACCATGAGCATGGGAGATCTTTCCATTCTCTGATATCTTCTTCAATTCCTTTCTTCAGAGACTTAAAGTTCTTGTCATACAGGTTTTGACTTGCTTAGTTATAGTTACCCCAAGGTACTTTATATTTTTGGTTATTGTAAAGGTGATATTTCTCTGATTTCTTTCCCAGCCCACTTATCATTTGTTTATAGGAGGGCTACTGATTTTTTTGAGTTAATCTTGTATCCTGCCACATTACTGAAAATGTTTATCAGCTGTAGGAGTTCCTTGGTCCAATTTTTGGGGTCACTTATTTATAATATCTTATGGTCTACAAAGAGGGAAATTTTGATTTCTTCCTTTCCAATTTGTATCCACTTGATCTCCTTTTATTGCCTTATTGCTCTAGCTAGAACTTCAAGTACTATATTGAATAAATATGGGGAGAGTGGACTGCCTTGTCTTGTTCCTGGTTTTAGTGGAATCACTTTGAGTTTCTCTCCATTTAATTTAATGTTGGCTGTTGGTTTGCCATAAATTGTCTTTATTATGTTTAGGTATGCTCCCTGTATTCCTGATCTCTCCAAGACCTTTATCATGAAGGTATGTTGGATTTTTCAAAGGCCCTGTCAGCATTTAATGAAATTATCATGCGATTTTTTTCTTCCAGTTTGTTTTTATGGTGTTTTATATTGACAGACTTTTGTATGTTTAACCAACCTTGCATGTCTAGGATGAAGCCTACTTAATCATGGTGGATATATATTGGTTTTTTGGGAAACAGGGTTTCTCTGTGTAGCTTTTGCGCCTTCCCTGGATCTTGCTCTGTATGCCAGGCTGGCCTTGAACTCACAAAGATCTGCCTGTCTCTGCCTCCTGAGTGCTGGGATTAAAGGTGAGTGTCTCCACCAACCCGCCTCCAACTTCTTTATGTAGGAATTTAGTGCAATGAATTTTCCCCTTTGCATAGCTTTCATAGTTTCCCATGAGTTTGGGTATGTAGTATATTCATATTCATGGAATTTTAGGAAGTCTTTAATTTCTTTCTTTATTTCTTCCTTGACCCATTAGTGATTCAGTTGAGCATTATTCAGTTTCCATGAGATTGTAGGCTTTCTGTAATTTTTGTTGTTGTTGAAATCTAACTTTAAACTACGGTGTTCTGATAGAATGCAAGAGGTTATTCCAATTTTTTTTGTATCTGTTGGGATTTGCTTTGTGACCAAGTATGTGTTCACTTTTAGAGAAGGTTCCATGGGGTTGCTGAGGAAAATGTATATTCTTTTTTGTTAGGGTGGAATGTTCTGCAGGTATTGATTAAGTCTATTTGAGTCATTACATCAATTAAGTCCCTTATTTATCTGTTAAGTTTCAATCTGGCAGATCTGTCCATGTGGTGAGAATGTGGTATTGAAGTCTCCCACTCTTTATGTGTCGGGTTTGATGTGTGATTTAAGCTTTAGCAATGTTTCTTTTACATATGTGGGTACCCTTGTATTTGAGGAATAAATGTCCAGAATTGAAACTTCATCTTGGTGGATCTTTCCTGTGCTGAGTATGTAATGTCCTTCATGATCTCTTTTGTTTGATTTTGGTTTGAAGTCTATTTTGGTGGATATTAGGATAGCTACATCAGCTTGCTTCTGAAGACCATTTGTTTGGAAAGACTATTCCCAATCTTTTATTTTGAGGTCATGTCTTCCTTTGAAGTTGAGGTGTCCTTCTGGTATACAGCAGAAAGATAGGTCCTGCTTTCATATCCCTTCTGTTAGCCTGTGTCTTTTTATAGGTGAATTGAGTCCATTGACATTAAGGGATATTAATGACCAGTGATTGTTAATTCCTGTTATCTTTTGTGGTAATGTATGTGTATTTCTCTTCCTTGGAATTTACTGCTGTCGAGTTATCTATTGCCTTTGTTTTTGTGGGTATATCTGACTTCCTTTCATTGGAATTTTCCTTCTAGTGCATTCTGTATTGCTGGATTTGTGGATAGGTATTGTTTAAATCTTGGAATGTCTTGTTAACTCTATCTCTGGTGACTGAAAGTTTTCCTGGGTATATTAGTCTAGGCTGGCATTTATGGTCTCTTAGTGTCTGCATGACATCTGTTCAGGTCCTTCTGGCTTTCAAAGTCTCCATTGAGAAGTCAGGTGTTATTCTGATGGGTCTGCTTTATAAGTCACTTGGCTTTTTTTCCTTTGCTGCTCTTACTATTATTTCTTTATTTTGTAAGTTTAGTTGTTTAATTATTATGTGGTGAGGGGACTTTTTCTGAGGGTTTAGTCTGTTTGGTGTTCTATAGGATTCTTGTATCTTCATAGGTATTTCCTTCTTTAAGTTGAGAAAATTTTCTTCTATGATCTTGTTGAATATATTTTCTGTGCCTTTGAGTTGGTATTCTCCTCCTCCTTCTATCCTTTTTCTTAGGTTTGGCCTCTTCAAGGTGTCCCAGAATTCCTGGACATTTTGTGTTGTGACTCTTTTGTCTTTGGTATTTTCTTTGACTGATGTATCTATTTCCTCTAATGTACCCTCTACAACACAGATCCTTCTTCCATTTCTTGTATTCTGCTGGTCATGCTTTCATCTGTGTTTCCTGTTTTGTTTTTCCTCATATTTTCTATTTCCAGCATTGTCTCTGTTTGTTTCTTGTTCATTGTTCCTGTCTCACTTTTCAGGTCTTGAACTGTTTCCTTCACATGTTTAATTGCTTTATTCATGGTTACCTTGGCTTTCTTTAAGGGAATTTAATGATTTGTTTCCCATTTTTTTTGTTTGTCTTTTCCTCAATTTCTTTATGCCAATTTTTCATTTGGTCTTTAAAGGCCTCTAGTATTTTCATGAAGTAATGTTTAAGGTTCATTTCTTCTGATTCTACATTGTGATGTTTAGGTCTTGCTGTTGTAGAAGGACTAGGTTCTGGTGATGGTATATTTTAGTTTGATGTTTATTTTGTTGGATATTAGGATAGCTACATGCTCTTTATGTTGTTGCATGTATTTTTGCACTGTCATCTACCCATCTCTTCCTCCAATAGGTGCAAGAGGTGCCTGTGTCTGAGTGAGCGGCTATTTGTCCAATCTGTGCTTGCTGTGTCTGCCTCTCAGGGAGCCCCCTGGGTCCAATATTAGCTCTTGGTCTAATTGGAGCTGGGAGATTCTCTATTTCCGGGAGCTGCTCTTGGTCCAATCCAAGCTTGCTGACTATGTGACTCATGGAACTGCTCTTGATCTTATCAGGGCTCTTGTTCCAGTCAGACCTGATGGATTCTGTGTATCAGAAAGCCACTCTTGGTCCAATGAGAGCTGGCAGATTCTGTGTCTCAGAAAGGTACTCTTGGTGCAAAGAGAGATGGTGGATTCTATGAGTCAGGAAATTACTCTTGGTCCACTAAGAGCTGGTGGGTTGCTTTCCATTTCTCAGGAAGTTACTTGGGTCACAGGCTGATAGGTATTGGGTTAGGGCTTGGGAGTTGTAGATTGCAGAGTCTGATTGGGGGATGGGAGCAATATTCCTGCAGAGTTCCACCTGCTGGCTAGCACATGGGATTGAGGTGGCTTGGGGTTCACAAGGACTGGCTGTGTCCCATGGCCTTGGTCCTAGAGGCAGGACTCTCTGGGTGGAGAAAGAGTCACTCACTTCTTGGTCCAATCTTCTTTCACTTCTTCAGTAAAGTTTTTATACATGTTCTTTGATCCTTGGTGGGAGGGATATGATGAGTGAGGAAGTGGGGGATGCGGAGGCTGTGATGTAGACATTCTCTCTGTGGACAAGCACTTGCATAGTTGTATATTCTCAGCACTGAACAGTCATAGACTCTGCATTCAATTATGGTTGCTGGGGGATATAGATATGATGGAGAGTCATTCTATTTATGGATTTGGCTACTGGTTGGTTGCCTTTGATCATTGTGTGACTCCACTCCCCACAATCACATTGGTGACACTAATTGTGTTTGCTGTGTTGTAAAAGGAAGACATGAAGTTGAGAGGTCTGGTATTGGGGAAATTGGAGGGAAAGAGCTGAGTGAGGACATGGCTAAGACACGTTGCAATTGTAAATGAATTTTCAAAAAAATAATGATGAAGAAAAGTTTTCAAAGTAGTATAGTTTATTAAAAGTCTATCACTGTAGAATATTAAAGGCCTCCTACATCAATGATATGATGGACAGTTGCTTCAACAGCAGTGGCTTCCTTCCCCCGCAATTGAAGTCATTTAAATCTTGACCACATCCATGAATGCTGAAGTCATCTCCAACCTACTGCTTTTTTTTAAAGAGTCCCTAGCTGTGTAACTGCTTGTGTTGAACATATCCTCCAATTCTCATGGAGCCTGAGGTCCTCAGAAGCACTGGGAAGGTCCAGTTCTGGGATCAGGCTCCCTTGCAGCCAATCTACCTTGAGGAAAATTCCTTTAGTCACTTCTGAGGATTCCCAGAAGAATACAGACTCAGAAATATTCCTCTTAGTTTCCTTCCCATTGCTCCAGGCTGTCAGTCTTTCTTTAGACACTCACAGCTTCTTCACGCTCTTCCTTTCTTCTCTGTATTTTTCTTAAATGGAGCAAGCATGGGTGTAGTGGGTAGCCATCCCAGCTTTGATCTGGAAGTTCCAATCCCCACTGAGGCTTCAGTAACTGTTACACCTACAAGACAAGGCTGAGAGCAGACCCTGAAGACCCAAGATCCAGATGAGCCAGCTCTCTTGGTTCCTGGACCCTGGATGCTGGAGGTAGACCAAGCATAGTTCTCCAGAGAACACCACCAAGATGTGCCACACCTTTCCAAAACTTGTTACCTGTACCTTCATTTGTAAATTACCCCACAAAATAAACCTCCCTTTTATCCACATGGAGTGGCCTTACTAATTTCATCAATATCTGGTGCCCAACATGGAGCATATAGGCATAACAGTTTGAAATATGATTTAAGAATATTATGATGTTTTAAAGTTGTTTAATTTCAGAAGATCCTGGTGCCAAGCAGTAAGATTGTGTTTATATTTAATGATCGGTTTTGTGTGAGAATCAAAACTGTCTTTCCCAAGATTTGCATTACTGGTGTATTTAAGAAAATTACTTTAGAGAGAAAAATTACTCATTTTACATCATTTTTCTCAGTTTCAGTCTGTGAAAAAGGAACATATTTCCCATAACTGGGACATTGACCATTGTTTCAAGATGTGTATGTCATTGATAATGCTGTGCTTTTGTAGAATCTAGAATTTCCTCATAGATTTTGGATTTACAGCTAATAGATCTACCTTACTTTATAGCTTTCATTTCTACACATACATATATTTAGGATATGCTGCTAATTAAAGAAGTCTATATAAGTCTGTGATATTGTATTAATTCTTAAGGTTGATGGCCTGTTTTGGTCTCTTGATCACTATATGATTTTTATTTGCCATGGGTTACATTTTTAAGTAAGATAAAACTAACAGTATCACTGTTGTGCTTTCTGTGGGT
>NW_023411335.1:0-37288 GCF_903995425.1 Onychomys torridus
GAAGAGAGATCCATGATTGCATGCCCATACCTAGCTAACATGGTAATTGGTTGGGGATTGGGGCACTTGAATTTGGCTTCCAAAGGGTGCAGAGGTCTTGTTTTTTTTTCTGCCTGTGGCCTAGCCCAAAGCTGTGTTCTGTGCCTGATTGCTTACTTCTCATTGTAGCAGATCTTCAGAGAAACTGAGGAGGCCAAAGAACCACAGATGCCTTGAACCATGACATTTCTATAACTCTCAGATCAAGACTTCCTCCTCAGAAGACCTCTTTAGAGCTGTAACTCATTCAGTGAGGAAAAATACTATATGTATTCCACTGATCCGCCCCAATCAGATCTTGGTATGCTGACTGTAGTCCTCCCTAAAGAAGAGAAAGCTTAAAAAAATGAGCTTGAGACCACAGAAAATCTGATCAAAGCCTACAGAATGGGAAAGGATTCTTCAACCAACGCCCACATCTGACACAGGGCTGATACCAGAATTTAATAAAGAACTCAAGAACATTAGATATCAAAATGCCCAACAGTCCAATTAAGAATGGGCTATAGAACTAAACAGAGAATTCCTCATCAGAGGAAGTTCAAATGGGGCTGAGAGACATTAATGAATTGCTCAAATCCCTAATATCTGTGGTATGCCAAATCAAAACGACTTCTGAGATACCACCTTACACCTGTCAGATGCTAAGCTCAAAAACACAGAGACAGCTGGATGCTTGGAAGAAGATAATAGAGCAAGGAGAACACTCCCTGCCACTGCTGGTGGGCATGCAGCTTGCACAGCCACTTTGGGAATCAATATGGTGCTTCTTATAAAGATTCGGGAATCCATCCATCTCACCCAAGACCCAGCTGTAGCACTCTTGGGGATACAGCCAAAGAATGCTCATTCATACCACAAGGGTATTTGCTCAGCTATGTTCGTATCAGCTTTGTTTGTAATAGCCAGGAACTGGAAACAACCTAGATGCCCTTCAAATGAAGAATGGATGAAGAAAATATGTTTACATATTCACCATGGAGTACTACTCAGCAGAGAAAAACAATGACATCATAAGGTTTGCAAGCAAATAGATGGATCTATAAAAAATCATCCTCAGTGAGGTACCCAATCAGAAGGACAAACATGGTATATACTCACTCACAGGAGGATACTAGATATAAAACAAAGATGACTAGACTGTTACACAACTCAATGGAGGCTACCTAGAAAATGGACTCTAGGAAAGACCCAGGGATCACCCAATGACAGAGATATGGATGAGATCTACATGAACAACCTGGATGATAGTGGGAGTAATGAAAGGCAAGATTTGAAGGAAAGAAAGCTTAGGGGAGCAGGAGATCCCAGCTGGATCAAGAACAGAGAGGGAGAATGAGGAATAACAGACCATGATAAATGAAGACAACATGAGAGCAGGAATAGGCAGAGTGCTCGAGAGGTCCCTAGAAATCCACAATGATAAATCCTCTGTAGACTGCTGGCAGTGGTTGAGGGAGGGCCTGATCTGACCTAGTCTGGTGATCATATGTCTAAACACCCTAGCAGTCTTCTTGGAACTCTCATCCAATTACTGATGGAAGTGGATACAGAGATCCTCAGCCAGGCCCCAGGTGGATCGCCAGGTGGCCAACTGTTGAGAAGGAGGAGGGACTGCAAGAGCACGAATTATTGAATCCAAGGTTGTAAAAAGCACAGGGACATATAGCCAAAGGAATGGAAGCACATGAATTATGAACCAAAGGCTGTGGAGCCCCCAGCTGGGTCAGGCCTTGTGGATAAGTGAGACAATTGAATAGCTTGATCTGTTTGGGAGGCTCCCAGGCTGTGGGACCTGGATCTGTCCTTGGTGCTTGAGCTGGCTGTTTGGAACCTTGGGCTTACACAGGGACACATGCTCAGCCTGGAAGGTGGGGACAGGAACTGCCTGTAGTGAATCCACCAGGTTTAAATGAGTCCCCAGGTGTGTCTTGGTCCTGGAGGACATGGGAATGGAGGGGAAAGTGGGGGGGGGGATGTGAGGTGGGGGGCTGGAGGGGGGAGGATAAGGGAACCCATGGCTGATATATAAAATTAAATAATAATATTAATAAATTTATTTTTAATGTGATTTGGAATTTTGCCTGAATATATATATATATGTGTGTGTGTGTGTGTGTGTGTGTGTGTGTGTGTGTGTGTGTGTGTTGTGAAGGTGCAGTGTGAAGGTGCCACATATCCTGGAATTGGAGTCAAAGTCAGTATTGAGCTCCAATGTGGGAGCTGGGGATTGAATCTGGGACCACTGGAAAAAAGCCGCCAGTTATTTAACCACTGAACCATCTCTCTAGCCACTGGCTTATTTCTAATGTTATTCCCGTCTGATGATAAACAGCTCAGACTTTTCTTTATTATATTCCAATCATGCCTAATGTGTGAGCTGAATGAGTCAGCCTGGTCTGTTTGGCATGGGACAGCCTGTATTGTCTCATGGGACATGGAACATGGTTGTATAATATTTATTTTTATTTTATTTATATATTTGGGTGTGTGGAGGGTCTGTTTTTGTGGATTCTCTATACGTGATGCTGTTCCAGGGCAGAAGACTCTGTCTAGAATTGGAGCACACATGCTAGGATCCAAACAAGGGATTTCTGGAAGCACAGCAAATGTTCTTATCTACTCTGGTAGCCAGGAGTATGGTTCTTGTAGCCCTGGGCTTCTGAAATCAACTATAATCCTGTTGGAAGAGAGGCTGAGGAGCCTAGGCCTTGAAGTTCCAAATAAGGGTGATTCTAGAGTCTGTCAACACCTGGTTCTCTGGCTGTTATGACTGAGAATTATTGACCTCTCACTACAGCAGTGGTTCTCAACCTTCCTAATGCTGCAACCCTTTAATACAGTTCCTCCTATCCTAGTGACCCACTCAACAATAAAATTATGTTTGTTGCTACTTCATAAGTGTAATTTGCTACTGGTATAAATAGTATGTAAAAATCTGTTTTCCTGTTGTAGGGAACTCCTCCAAAGGAACATTTCACTCCAATGGAGTCACGACCCACAAGTTGAGAACTACTGCACTGGACTTTGGCTTTGTGGTCTGGGTGATTGACACAGGAAATGACATCTGGTCAGAGGAATCTAGGGGAACTTCCTTGCCCAGTAGAGAGGCTGAAGGCCAACTATGAGTTATTGCTCTCCTGAATTTGAGCTGTTGTATGAGATAAGACACATAATTGGTTCAAGAAACCAGGAAATTTGATATAAAATGGCTCATTTGTAAGCTTTTATGCTGACTGCTGCTGAAATGGCATTTTGTATCTGTTATATTAAATAAAATATTTATATAGACATTCTGTCTATTTTTCTCTTTACTGTTCTTATTAAATTATTTTATGATAATAATGATTAAGATTATGATTGTGGACTGGGGTTTTTTTAAGACAGGATTTCTCTGTGTAGCCCTGGCTGTCAGAGATCCCCTGCCTCTACCTCCCCAGTGCTAGGTTTGAAGGCATGTGCCACTTCATGCAGTTTCTGAAAACATTGTCAACTGGCAAATGATTATCCTATAAAAGACTAGATTAATACCAAAATAAAAGGGCCATGGTATGTATTGGACCATAACCTGCTTGTACTTTGATAAGGGCATAGTGAGTAAAAAAATGGTGTTAGCTGGTGACTCAACACTAAACACTGACCCCTTCCATCACCTCAGGAGCAATTCAGATGGCTTGCTGTTTCTAAGGAATATGATCTGATTTAAATGTCACATACACATATAGACATGTACACTCCCCTTGGGCCTAACATTAGTGAGAAAGCAAAAGGTCATGAGATGAGGCATATGGAGTCTGTCTTGTCTTTGACTTCAGGAGTGGTCTTTGGTCTCAGTGTACCTCAAACATATTTCATTCTGATAGGTCTAGGGGCATATTCTGACCTTTGTCAAATCCAGAATAAGACAGGTCCTCAGACTCCTGTGGCTGAGACTGCTTCCGTCATTCTGTCCCATTGTCTCTTTGCTCATGACAGGGCTCCCTATTTATACCCAGGCACAGGGGTACCCAGAGTTGAAACATTGTCCAGCCTCCTCAGATCTGGCTGGAGGGATGTAAACAGAAGTGTCAAGTGCTTTGGGGAACTCTCCTTAAAGGGCAGGGTCTCCTCTTTATTTCTGTGGCTGGAAGGCCTAGCACTCAAGTGGCTACCTTAGGTCATAATGAATGAGGAGGCTCCTACCTCAATGATGGTAGGCAGTACAGGTCACCCACTACATGAGTCCCTAAATGGCCACAGGAATTTATGTTTTAGTTTTGGTTGTTGGCTTGGAGAGGGAACCCATGGCCTTGTGCCTGCTTGGCAAGGACTCTACCACTCATCCACCTGACCCCTGACCTCCCTCCCACCATGGACTTTTTTGTCAGGAAAGAAAATCTTAGGTATTTGGGATGTGTCAACTAGACATTTGGTCATGTTGTTACATGAGGACTGGTGCCTACCTCCTTTCAACTGCTGTCCCTAGAAGGGACAACTCAACTACTTTCAGGGCAGAATGCTCAAGTGCTTTCTAATTGATTTTAATATGTTATTTAGGTGTGTGTCTGTGTGTGCATCTGCATACATATGTGAACACACACATGCCACAGATCCAGTGGGAATCAGAGGACAACAAGTAAGTGTTGGTTCTCTCCTTACTCTGAGGTCATCAGGGTTGGCAGCATGCAAATTTACCACATGGGCCATCTCACTAGACCCATCCAGTACTTACATCACAACCTCAGCTCCAAGATGACTTGATTTCTTCACTATCCGGTATTGAATTAAAAGTACAATTGGCAAGACCTTCAAAAGGCACCAGTTTAGAAAGGTCCTGCAGTGCAGGGTAAGAACAAATACTTCCTCCTTCATTGCTCCATTGCCCTGTATGTTCTCAGAGGCTGCCATTCTCTTAGTTGCTTGATATATCCATTCCTGCTGACTTCCAAATATAACCTTAGGAGGTAAAAAGATGCAGCTCCTGGAGCACTGTGTGATCTAATAGACATACTAATGACATTACTGTCCATCTGTCTATCAAATCAACAAGTGTTATCTATTCATCTAAAGAACTCAGTCTTAATGATCAGCATGATTCTACACTGGAATCACATGGATATTATGACTCACATTAAACTACTCAAGACTTCAGTCAAATTCCAATCACTCATTTCCTTAGTTTTCCCCTTCCTGGCAAAAACTGTAGATTGGGCAGACAGTTAGGACAGGTGCTGTAGGAACACCAGTTCTACCAGACCACAAAGAACAGCTCCTTCAGTGTAATACAAAGAGCCCCAGAAGGAAAAGTGAGGGCCCATGTTTAATTACTTATCCAACCAAAAATAAAATAAAGGCTAGAGTGTTGGTACTTAGTTGTGAATTCAGACTGGGTTTTCAGTAAAGATGAGAGTATGGGTCACTACAGCTGCAAGCATTTATTGTGTACCATGTACCAAGCATGCACAGGCCTTCAGATGTATGATTCACTAAACCTCTCTAATGAGATGGTGTGTTATGTAACAAATTTGTTAATGACATCATTATACATCTATGAGGAAAAAATCTCTTATTAAATTCATCTAAAGCTCAAGGATATTTAGACTACAACCCACAGCTCCAGAGCAGCTAAGAAACAAGGAGGACCCTAAGAGGGATGTACAGACCACCTTGGGAAGGGGAAACAGAGGAGATCCCCATGAGTCAACTGGTGATGGAAGGGGCCATTAGGGGAGGGAATGAGGATGAGATCATGAGGGAAGGGGATGGTCGATCTGTGGAAGGGACAGAGTGGGAGAGCAATGAACGAGATATCTTCATAGAGGGAGACATGATGTTGTAAGGGAGAAATCTGGTGCTAGGTAAATTCCCAAGAATCCATAAAAAGACCCCAGATTAGGCTACTAGCAACAGTGGTGAGGGGGCCTGAACTAACCTAGTAATAAAATTGGTGAATACCCTAACTGTCATCATAAAGTCTCCATCCAGTAACTGATGGAAGCAGATGCAGAGATCCAAAACTACACATCAGGCCGAACTCTGGGAGTGCTGTCAAAGAGAGGGAAGGGGGATTATATGAGCAAGGTTGCATCAAGACCATGATGAGGAAATCTAGAGAGATAACTGAACCTAATTCAAAGGAACTCATGAGTTTTAGACAGATAGCTGTGGAAACTTCATGGGCCAGACTAGGCCCTCTGCCTATGGGGGAATGTGGTATAGCTGGGTCTGTTTGAGGACACCCTGGCAGTGTGATCAGGATCTATCCCTGGGGCAGGAGCTGACTTCCTGGATCCTATTACCTATGGTCAGACACCTTGTTCACCTAATAAAGCAGGGAGAGGCTAGGTCCTGCCTCAACTGAATGTACCAGGCTTAGCTGTCCCCCATGGGAGAACTTTCCCTGTTGAAGGAGGGGATCAGGTGTGGAGGAAGGAGTGAGTTATTGAAAGAATAGATGAGAGGGTATCTGTGGTTGGTATGTAAAATGATTTTTAAAAAGATAAAAAATGGTCTGTTCAAGAACTAACTTGATAAATTACAATATCAGAATACTAGTTACCTTCATAAATACAATGAAAATAAGTTGACAGAATGTTTTCCCATGTAATATCATTTTAATTTTATAAAATAAACAATAGTCAAATTTTAATTAAAAAAAACACGCCAAGAATCATGCATTCCCTGATATCCATGAACAAGTGGTCCCAGTGAGGGACACAAGTCATGGAAAGAGGATATGTTTCTGCTCATAGTTACTCTGAAAAGTTATTGCTGTGAAATTTTATGAGCTGACTGAGTCTCAGCACTTTGTGTGTGGAGGGAGACATGTCCAGGGAGACTGTGTTGATGTCACTCTGCTTTACAGACATCCCAAAGCAAGAAGCATCATCTTCTCACTGCAGTCCCATGCTGAAGCTACTGCATGTCATCCACATGTGATGCTGAAGTTAATACCTCCCCAGTGCTAGGTTTAAGGCAATGTGCCACTTCATGCAGTTTCTGAAAACATTGTCAACTGGCAAATGATTATCCTATAAAAGACTAGATTAATACAAAATAAAAGGGCCATGGTATGTATTGGACCATAACCTGCTTGTACTTTGATAAGGGCATAGTGAGTGAAAAAAAATGGTGTTAGCTGGTGACTCAACATAAACACTGACCCTTCCATCACCTCAGGAGCAATTCAGATGGCTTTGCTGTTTCTAAGGAATATGATTGATTTAAATGTCACATACACATCATAGACTATGTACACTCCCCTTGGGCCTAACATTAGGAGAGAAGCAAAAGGTCATAGATGAGGCATATGGAGTCTGTCTTGTCTTTGACTTCAGGAGTGGTCTTTGTCTCAGTGTACCTCAAACATATTTCATTCTGATAGGTCTAGGGGCATATTCTGACCTTTGTCAAATCCAGAATAAGACAGGTCCTCAGACTCCGTGGCTGAGACTGCTTCCGTCATTCTGTCCCATTGTCTCTTTGCTCATGACAGGGCCCCTATTTATACCCAGGCACAGGGGTACCCAGAGTTGAAACATTGTCCAGCCTCCTCAGATCTGGCTGGAGGGAGTAAACAGAAGTGTCAAGTGCTTTGGGGAACTCTCCTTAAAGGGCAGGGCTCCTCACTGTTTCTGTGGCTGGAAAGGCCTAGCACTTCAAGTGGCTACCTTAGGTCATAATGAATGAGGAGGCTCCTACCTAATGATGGTAGGCAGTACAGGTCACCCACTACATGAGTCCCTAAATGGCCACAGAATTTATGTTTTAGTTTTGGTTGTTGGCTTGGAGAGGGAACCCATGGCCTTGTGCCTGCTTGGCAAGGACTCTACCACTCATACCTGACCCTGACCTCCCTCCACACATGGACTTTTTTGTCAGGAAAGAAATCTTAGGTATTTGGGATGTTCAACTAGACATTTGGTCATGTTGTTACATGAGGACTGGTGCCCTAACCTTCACTGCTACACAACTCAATGGAGGCTACCTAGAAAATGGGACTCTAGGAAAGACCCAGGGATCACCCCAATGACAGAGAAATGGATGAGATCTACATGAACAACCTGGATGATAGTGGGAGTAATGAAAGGCAAGATTTGAAGGAAAGAAAGCTTAGGGGAGCAGGAGATCCCAGCTGGATCAAGAACAGAGAGGGAGAATGAGAATAACAGACCGTGATAAATGAAGACAACATGAGAACAAGGAATAAGGCAGAGTGCTCGAGATGTCCCCAGAAATCCACATGATAAATCCTCTGTAGACTGCTGGCAGTGGTTGAGGGAGGGCCTGATCTGACCTAGTCTGGTGATCATATGTCTAAACACCCTAGCAGTCTTCTTGGAACTCTCATCCAATTACTGATGGAAGTGGATGCAGAGATCCTCAGCCAGGCCCCAGGTGGATCGCCAGGTGGCCAACTGTTGAGAAGGAGGAGGGACTGCAAGAGCGTGAATTGTTGAATCCAAGGTTGTAAAAAGCACAGGGACATATAGCCAAAGGAATGGAAGCACATGAATTATGAACCAAAGGCTGTGGCGCCCCCAGCTGGTCAGGCCCTCTGGATAAGTGAGACAATTCAATAGCTTGATCTGTTTGGGAGGCTCCCAGGCTGTGGGACCTGGATCTCGTCCTTGGTGCTTGAGCTGGCTGTTTGGAACCTTGGTTACACAGGGACACATGCTCAGCCTGGAAGGTGGGTACAGGACCTGCCTGTAGTGAATCCAGGTTTAAATGAGTCCCCAGGTGTGTCTTGGTCCTGGAGGACATGGGATGGAGAGGAAGGTAGGGGGGGAATGTGAGGTGGGGGGCGGGAGGGGGGAGGACAAGGGAACCCATGGCTGATATATAAAATTAAATAATAATATTAATAAATTTATTTTTAATGTGAGTTGGAATTTTGCCTGAATATATATAATATTATATATAGTATATATATGTATATATATATATATATATGTGTGTGTGTGTGTGTGAAGGTGCAGTGTGAAGGTGCCACATATCCTGGAATTGGAGTCAAAGTCAGTATTGAGCTCAATGTGGGAGCTGGGGATTGAATCTGGGACCACTGGAAAAAAGCCGCCAGTTATTTAACCACTGAACCATCTCTCTAGCCACTGGCTTATTTCTAATGTTATTCCCGTCTGATGATAAACAGCTCAGACTTTTCTTTATTAGATTCCAATCATGCCTAATGTGTGAGCTGAATGAGTCACCCTGGTCTGTTTGGCATGGGACAGCCTGTACTGTCTCATGGGACATGGAACATGGTTTGTATAATATTTATTTTTTATTTATTTATATATTTGGGTGTGTGGAGGGTCCTGTTTTTGTGGATTCTCCATACGTGAATGCTGTTCCAGGGCAGAAGACTCTGTCTAGAATTGGAGCACACATGCTAGGATCCCAAACAAGGGATTTCTGGAAGCACAGCAAATGTTCTTATCTACTCTGGTAGCCAGGAGTATGGTTTCTTGTAGCCCTGGCTTCTGAAATCAACTATAATCCTGTTGGAAAGAGAGGCTGAGGAGCCTAGGCCTTGAACTTCCAAATAAGGGTGATTCTAGAGTCTGTCAACACCTGGTTCTCTGGCTGTTATGACTGAGAATTATTGACTCTCACTAGAGCAGTGGTTCTCAACCTTCCTAATGCTGCAACCCTTTAATACAGTTCCTCCTATCCTAGTGACCCACTCAACAATAAAATTATGTTTGTTGCTACTTCATAAGTGTAATTTTGCTACTGGTATAAATAGTTTGTAAAAATCTGTTTTCCTGTTGTAGGGAACTCCTCTAAAGGAACATTTCACTCCAATGGAGTCACGACCCACAAGTTGAGAACTACTGCACTGGACTTTGGCTTTGTGGTCTAGGTGATTGACACAAGGAAATGACATCTGGTCAGAGGAATCTAGGGGAAACTTCCTTGCCCAGTAGAGAGGCTGAAGGCCAACTAAATCCACTGAAGGGACCAGCCTTATGCTGGAGAGGATGTGGAGAAAGGGGAAACTCTCCTCCACTGCTTTGGAATGCAAGTTTTGTACATGTCCACTTTGGAAATACAATTAGGCGCTTCCTTAGAAAATTGGCATCAAACTGGGCCTCAAGACCAAGCTTATACCACTCTTGTGCAATACCCAAGGAATGCTTAATCATACCACAAGGACACATGCTCAACTATGTTCATAGCAGCATTATTTGTTATTGCCAGTACCTGGAAATAACCTAGATGCCCTTCAACTGAAGAATGGATAAATAAAATGTGGTACATATACACAATGGAGTACTACTCAGCAGAGAAAAACAATGAAATCATGAAGTTTGCAGGCAAATTGATAGAACTAGAAAATATCATCCTGAATAAAGTAACTCACTCTCAGAAAGACAAACATGGTATGTATTCACTCATAAGTGGATACTAGAATTAAATCAAAGGATAACAAGACTGCAACTCACATATCCATGGAGGTTACCTAGTAAAGAGAACACTAAGAAAGACACAAGGATCACCCAATGACAGAGAAATGGATGAGATCTACATGAGAAAACAGGGGGTCATTGGAGTAATGAAGGACAAGTGTCGTGGAAAAGACAGCTTAGGGGAAAAGAAGGTCTCAGCTGGATCGGGAACAAAGTGGGAGAACAAGGAAAGAGATACCACGATAAATGAAGACTCCATGGGAATGGGTAGAAGCAGAGTGCTAGAAAGGTCCCCAGAAATCCACAAAGATACCTTGACAATAGACTACTGGCAATGGTCGAGAGAGTGACTAAGCTGACCTACTATGGTGATTGGATGGCCAAACACCTTAACTGTCATGATAGAACTCTCATCCAGTGACTTGTGGAAGCAGATGCAGAGATCCATGGCCAAACCCCAGGTGGTGCTCCAGGAGTCCAATTGGTGAGAGAGAGGAGAGATTATATGAGCAAGAGATATTAAGACCATGATTGGAAAAAGAACAGGGACAAATAGCTAAACTAGCAGAAACACATGAACTGTGAACCAATAGCTGAGGAGCTTCCATGGAACTTGTCCAGGCCCTCTGGGTAAGTGAGACAGTTGATGAGCTTGAACTGTTTAGGAGGCTTCCGGGCAGTGGGACCAGGACCTGTCCTTGGTGCATGAGCTGGCTTTTTGGAACCTAGGGCCTATGCTGACACACTTTGCTCAGCCTTGGTACAGGGAGAAGGGGAGTGGACCTTCCTGAACTGAATGTACCAGGCTGGGCTGACTCCCCAAGGAAGACCTTGCCTTGGATGAGTTGGAAATGGGGGGTGGATTGGGGTGGGAAAGGCTAGGGGGTGGGCGGAGGGAGGACAGAGGAATCCGTGCCTGATATGTTAAATTAAATTAATTATGAAATAAAAATATTTATTTTAAAAAAAGTTGTAGAATGTTAAAGTTGTAGTATGTTATAGGGAAGATGCGGAATAACCTAATTTATCATTCAAATATACTGAAAATAAAACAGTTTGTTTCTCAAAAAAAAAAAAAAGGTATGGGCCAATATCTCCTGGTGTCTATGGTTAACCAGTGGTTAGCTCCACTCTCTGACCTCCATACAAGCTTCATTTGTCACAACACAAACAAAGTATCTTAAAACAGATACCCAGTTCATGATTTAAAAAATGACCCATATTCTACAGTTTACATCAAATATATAGGTACACAAAAAACAAAAAAAACACCACAATCTAGATACACATATGTTCATGACATGATCATTCATTCACATCATATTTTGAGAAAGACTTCTATGTTTTCTAATTCATCTCAGGAAATGAGAACATTCAATACAGGATTAGAAAGTAATAAAAAAACTGTAGCTATATGCATATGTAATTCTGAGTGGTCTCATTAAATAAGAAACACAGAGCCAAATGCAGTGTTAAAAGCCCAGAAGTTGAGCAGCAGCCAAGAGCTAAGACCACCTTCTTACCCCTTTCTGTCACTGTCGTCCTTCCCCTTAGAAAGAGAGTACTTCTTGTGCATCTGTATTTTTATTGGCTTTCTGTTCTGCCTTATAATTGGTCGAAAACCCAACCACATTATCTCATCATCACTGCTTGTCTATACAGACCTCCAGGTCTTCTATGGTTGGTATTGAGATTAAAGGCATGTATCTCCATGCTGGCTGAGTTCTTGAACAGAGATATCTGCCTGTCGTGTGATCAGGATTAAGGGCATGTGCTACCACTGTCAGACATCTGCTAAATGTCTTGCTATCAGCTTTGACCCTCAGGCAACTTTATTTATTAACATATGAATAAAATCACATTTCAGCACGAATAAAATATCACCATAACTATTGGCCTCCATTTTCCTTGAAATACAACACCAGTGATGGCCACAATATTGAGACTAAAAAATTCTTTTTTTTTGAAATTTTAACTGATTTTTAATTTTTTATTATTATTATATTTCAGTTTTAATTTTTTCTTTATTATTATGTGTTTTAAACTTTATAAATCAGCCATGAGTTCGCCTCTCCTCCCCACTCCGCTCCCAACCCCACCTTACCCCTAGCCCCTCCCCTCCATTCCCATGTTCACCAGGATTAAGGCACCCCTGGGGATTCATTTAAACCTGGTGGATTCAGTACAGGCAGGTCCTGTCCCCTCCTTCCAGATTTAGCAAAATGTCCCTGTGTAAGCCCAAGGTTTCACACAGCCAGCTCATGCACTAAGGACAGATCCTGGTCCCACAGACTGGGTGCCTCCCAAACAGTTCAAGCTATTCAATTGCCTCACTTATCCAGAGGGCCTGATCCAGCTGGGGGCCCCACAGCCTTTGGTTCATAATTCATGTGCTTCCATTCTTTTGGCTATTTGTCCCTGTGCTTTTTGCAATCTTGGATTCAACAATCCATGCTCTTGCAGATCCTCCTCTTTCTCGACAGTTGGACACCTGGCACTCCACCTGGGGCCTGGCTGAGGATCTCTGCATCCACTTCCATCAGTTATTGGATGAGAGTTCCAAGATGACTGTTTGGGTGTTTAGTCCTCTGATCACCAGACTAGGTCAGATCAGGCTTTCTCTCTACCAATGCCAGCAGTTTACGGAGGATATATCATTGTGAATTTCTGGGGACCTCTCAAGCACTTTGCCTATTCCTGTTCTCATGTGGTCTTCATTTATCATGGTCTGTTATTCCTCATTCTCCCTCTCTGTTCTTGATCTAGCTGGGATCTCCTGCTCCCCTAAGCTTTCTTTCCCTCAAATCTTGCCCTTCATTACTCCTACTGTCCTCAAGGTTGTTCATGTAGATCTCATCCAATTCTCTGTCATTGGGTGAAGCTTGGGTCTTTCCTAGGGTCCCGTTTTCTAGGTAGCCTCCCTGGAGTTGTAAAGCACTCTAGTCATCTTTGTTTTAAATCTAGTATCCTCCTATGAGTCAGTACATAACATGTTTGAGCTTCTGAGTCTGGGTTGCCTCACTCAGGATGATTTTTTCTAGATCCATCCATTTGCCTGCAAACCTCATGATGTCATTGTTTTTCTTTGCTGAGTAGTACTCCATTGTGTATATGTACCATATTTTCTTTATCCATTCTTCAGTTGAAGGGCATCTAGGTTGTTTCCAGTTTCTGGCTATTACAAACAAAGCTGATACGAACATAGCTGAGCAAATGCCCTTGTGGTATGATTTTGGGTATATGCCCAAGAGTGCTATAGCTGGGTCTTTGGGGAGATGGAAGTGCCATATTGATTTCCAAAGTGGCTGTACAAGCTTGCATTCCCTACCAGTAGTGGAGGAGAGTTCCCCTTGCTCCACATCCTCTCCAGCATAAGCTGTCTTTTGTGTTTTTGATCTTAGCCATTCTGACAGGTGTAAGGTGGTATCTCAGAGTTTTGATTTGCATTTCCTGGATAATTAGGGATGTTGAGCAATTCCTTAAATGTCTTTATGCCATTTGAATTTCATCTGTGGAGAATTCTCTGTTTAGTTCTATTGTCCATTTTTCAATTGGACTATTGGGCATTTTGATGTCTAATTTCTTGAGTTCTTTATATATTCTGGATATCAGCCCTGTGTCAGATGTGGGGTTGGTGAAGACCTTTTCCCATTCTGTAGGCTGTTGCTTTGTCTTGTTGACTGTGTCCTTTGCTCTACAAAAGCTTCTCAGTTTCAACAGATCCCATTGATTGATTGTTTCTCTCACTGTCTGTGCTACTGGTGTTATATTTAGAAAGTCATCTCCGGTGCCAATGCTTTCAAGAGTACTTCCTACTTTCTCTACTATCAGGTTCAGAGTAGCTAGATTTATGTTGATGTCTTTGATCCACTTGGATTTAAGTTTTGTGCATGGTGACAGATATGGGTCTATTTGCAGCCTTCTACACATTGACATCCAGTTATGCCAGCACAATTTGTTGAAGATGCTTTCTTTTTTCCATTGTACATTTTTGGCTTCTTTGTCACAAATTCTATGTTCCTAGGACTGCGGGTTAATGTCAGGGTCTTCAATTCATTTCCAATGGTCCACATGTCGGTTTTTATGTAGTTAGAGTTTTCCTGCCTGGCCCAGTCAGGACAAATCTCTCTTACCCGCCAGTCCCACAGTTGCTCAGACCCTACCAAGAAAACACACAGAAACTTACATTGTTTAGAAACTGTATGAGCGTGGCAGGCTTCTTGTTATCTACTTCTTCTATCTTAAATTAACCCATTTTTGTTAGTCTATACTTTGCCACATGGTTTGTGGCTTACCAGTGTCTTTACATGTTGCTTTTCATGGCGGCGGCTGGCGGTGTCTCTCTCCAGTCTTCTACTTCCCAGAATTCTCTTCTCTCTTGTCCCGCCTATACTTCCTGCCTGGCCACTGGCCAATCAGAACTTTATTTACACAGAGCGATATCCATAGCATTTTTATGCCAGTACCAAGCTGTTTTTATTACAGTAGCTCTATAATAGAGCCTGAGGTCGAGGATCCTGATGCCTCCAGAGGTTATTTTATTGTACAGGATTCTTTTGGCTATCCTGGATTTTTTGTTTTTCCATATGAAGTTGAGTATTATTCTTTTCAGATCTGTGAAGAATTGTGTTGGTAATTTGATGGGAATTGCGTTGAATCTATACATTGCTTTTGGTAAGATCACCATTTTTACTATGTTAATCCTGACTATCCAGGAGCATGGGATATCTTTCCATTTTCTGACATCTTCTTCAATTTCTTTTTTCAGGGACTTAAAGTTCTTGTCATATAGGCCCTTCACATGCTTAGCCAGAGTAACCCCAAGATATTTTCTATCATTTGTGGCTATTGTAAAGGGTGATGTATCTCTGATTTCCTTCTCAGCCTATTTGTCTACTGTATATAGAAGGGCTACTGATTTTTTTGAGTTGATCTTGTATCCTGCAATGTTGCTGAAGGTTTTTATTAGCTGTATTAGTTCCTTGGTTGAATTTTTGGGGTCACTCATGTATACTAAAATGTCATCTGCAAATAGGGAGAGCTTGACTTCTTCCTTTCCAATTTGTATCCCCTTAATCTCTTTATGTTGTCTTATACCTCTGGCTAGAACTTCAAGTACTATATTGAATAAGTATGGGGAGAGGGGACAGCCATGCTTTGTCCCTGATTTTAGTGGTATTGCTTTGAGTCTCTCTCTATTTAGTTTGATTTTGGCTGTTGGCTTGCTGTAGATTGCCGTTATTATGTTTAGGTATGTTCCCTATATTCCTGATCGCTCCAAGACCTTTATCATGAAGGGGTGTTGGATTTTGTCAAATGCCCTTTCGAGCATCTAGTAAGATTATCATGTGGTTTTTTCTTTGAGTTTGTTTATATGGTGTATTACATTGACGGAATTTCGTATGTTGTACCACCCTTGCATCCCTGGTATGAAGCCCACTTGATCATGGTGGATAATTGTTTTGATGTGTTCTTGGAGTCCATTTGCCAGAATTTTATTTAGTATTTTTGCATCAATGTTCATGAGGGAGATCGGTCTATAGTTCTCTTTCTTTGTTTCATCTTTCTTTATTTTGGAGTCATGGTAATTGTAGCCTCATAGAAGGAGTTTGGTAATATACCTTCTGCTTCTATTGTGTGGAACAATTTAAAGAGTATTGGTATTAAGTCTTCTTTGAAGATCTAGTAGAATTCTGCAATGAAACCATCAGGTGCAAGGTTTTTTTGGTTGGGAGACTTTTAATGACTGATTCTATTTCCTTAGGGTTTATTGGACTATTTAAATGGTTTATCTGGTCTTGATTTAACTTAGGTATGTGGTACCTATACAGAAAATTATCCATTCCTTTTAGATTTTCCAGTTTTGTGGAGTAGAGGTTTTTGAAATATGACCTGATGATTTTCTGGATTTCCTCATTGTCTGTTGTTATGTCCCCCTTTTCATTTGTGATTTTGGTAGTTTGCGTGCTCTCTCTCTCTCTCTGTCTATTGGTTAATTTGGATAAGGGCTTGTCTATCTTGTTGATATTCTCAAAGAACCAACTCTTTGTTTCATTAATCCTTCGTATTATTCTCTTTATTTCTATTTTATTGATTTCAGCTATCAATTTGATAATTTTCTGGCATCTGTTCCTGCTGGGAGACTTTGCTTCTGCCTGTTCAAGGGCTTTCAGGTGTGTTCTCAAGTCACTAGTGTGAGATTTCTCCAGCTTCTTTATGTGGGCATTCAGTGCTATGCACTGTTTTCTTAGTATCCCATGAATATGGGTATGTGGTGTATTCATTTTCATTGATGTCTAAGAAGTCTTTAATTTCTTTCTTTCTTTCTTCCTTAACCCATTCGTGATTCAGTTGAGCATTATTCAGTTTCCATGAGATTGTATGATTTCTGTAGTTCTTTCTGTTCTTGAAATCTAACTTTAAACCATGGTGGTCTAATAGAACACAAGAGGTTATTCCAATTTTTTTTTGTATCTGTTGAGATTTACCTTGTGGCCAAGTATGTGGTCGATTTTAGAGAAGGTTCCATGGGGTGCTGAGAAGAAGGTATATTCTTTTTTGTTTGGGTGGAATGTTCTGTAGATATCGATTAAGTCCATTTGAGCCATAACATCAGTTAAGTCCATTATGTCTCTGTTAAGTTTCAATTTGGCTGATCTGTCCAGAGGTGAAAGTGGGGTGTTGAAGTCTCCCACTATTAATGAGTGGGGTTTTATATGTGATTCAAGCTTTAGTAATGTTTCTTTTACATATGTGGGTGCCCTTGTGTTTGGGGCATAAATATTCAGAATTGAGACTTCATCTTGGTGGATCTTTCCTGCAATGAGTATGTAATGGCCTTCATCATGTCTTTTGAATGATTTCAGTTTGAAGTCTATTTTGCTGGATATTAGGATGGCTACACCAGCTTGCTTCTTAAGACCATTTGATTGGAAAGTCTTTTCCCAGCCTTTTAATCTTAGGAGGTGTCTGTCTTTGAATTTGAGGTGTGTTTCTTGTATGCAGCAGAAGGATGGGTCCTGTTTTCATATCCATTCTGTTAGTCTGTGTCTTGTTATAGGTGAATTATGTCCATTGATATTAAGGGATATTAATGACCAGTGATGGTTCATTCCTGTTGTTATTTTTAGTTTTGGTGGTAGTGTGTGTGTACTTCTCTTCTTTGGGGTTTACTGTTGAGGTGTTATCTATTGCCTGTGTTTTTATGGGTGTATCTGCCTTCCTTAGGTTGGAATTTTCCTTCTAGTGCTTTCTGTTTGGGCTGGGTTTGTGGATAAGTATTGTTTAAATCTGGTTTTGTCTTGGAAGGTCTTGTTCACTCCATCTATGATGATTGAAAGTTATGCTGGGTATATTAGTCTAGGCTGGCATCCATGGTCTCTTAGTGTCTGTATTATATTTGTCAAGGTCCTTCTGGCTTTCAAAGTCTCGATTGAGAAATCGGGTGTTATTCTGATGGGTTTGCCTTTATAAATTCCTTAGCCTTTTTCCTTTGCTGCCCTTAATATTTTTTCTTTATTCTGTTCATTTAGTTGTTTAATTATTATGTGGCGAGGGGACTTTTTTGGGGCTTCTAGTCTGTTTGGTATTCTATAGGCTTCTTGTATCTTCATAGGCATTTCCTTCTTTAAGTTGGGAAAGTTTTCTTCTATGATCTTGTTAAATATATTTTCTGTGCCTTTGAGTTGGTATTCTTCTCCTTCCTCTATCCCTATTATTTGTAGGTTTGGTCTTTTCATGGTGTCCCAAATTTCTTGGACATTTTGGGTCATGAGTTTGTTGGTTTTAGTGTTTTCTTTGACTGATTAATGTATTTCTTCTACTGTATCTTCAACACCAGAGATCCTCTCTTCCATCTCTTGCATTCTGTTGTTTATACTTGTATCTGAAGTTCCTATTTGTTTACTCAGATTTTCTATTTCCAACATTCCTTCTGCTAGTGTCTTCTTCATTTTTTTCTATTTCCCTCTTCAGGTCTTGGATTGTCTCCCTTGCTTTTTCATGATTTTCATTCAGGGATTTATTGTTTTCTTCTTCTTTAATTGTCCTTTCCTGTAGTTTTTTATAGCATTCTTCCCATTTTTTGTTTGTCTGTTCCTCTACTTTATTTTTGATTTCTTCTATATAAGGCTCTAGCCTCTTCATGATGTTACTTATAAGATTGTTTTCTTCTTCTTCTTCTTCTTCTTCTTCTTCTTCTTCTTCTTCTTCTTCTTCTTCTTCTTCTTCCATTCCGTGATGCCCAGGTCTACCTTCTGGAGAAGGGCTAGTTTCTGGTGATGCTGTATTGTTCGTTATTCTGTTGTATGTACTTCTGCCTTGACATCTGCCCATCTCCTCTTGTTTTTGTTCTTGTTCTTATCAGTGTACTTCGTCCAGAGAGAGTTGACAGAATCAGGGAGCCTCTCTCTGGTCCAGATGGAAGCTCTGGGTCAGATGGGAGCGCTGGTCCAGATGAGAGTGCTGTCTGGATAGGAGCTGTGGGGTTATTCTCTGAGTCTCAGGAAGTGGCTGGGGTCTTGGGCAAATGGTTGTGGGGGCAGGGTGTAGAGACTGCAGTGTCTGCCTGTAGTCTTGGAAAAGGGGAGCCTTCCTGCAGGGCCCACCAATTGGCAGGAAACTGGGGCCAAGTTGGTCAGGTCGTCCTGGAGTTGCCTGTGTCCAGTGGTGGGATCCAAGGGCACTTGGGTCATCTACTTGCATTGACTTCTGTCATCTACTTGCATTGACCAGCCTTGGGGTAGCCAAATAAAAGTTCAAGCTCTAACTTTAAGCCATGGTGGTCTGATAAGATACAGGTAGTTATTCCAATTTTTTTTATTTGTTGAGATTTGCTTTGTAACCAAGCATGTGGTTGATTTCAGAGAAGGTTTTCTTTTGTATTAGGATGGAATATTCTGTAGATATCTATTATGTCTATTTGAGTCATAATGTCTGTTAATTCCTTTATTTCTCTGTCAAGTTTCTGTCAGACCTGTCCATTAGTGAGAGTGGGGTGCTGAAGTCTCCCACTGGTAGTGTATGGTGTTAGATGTGTGATTTAAGCTTTAATAATGTTCTTTTTATGAATGTAGGTATCCTTGTATTTGGGGAATATATTTCAGAATTTGGAGTTCATCTTGTCGGAGTTTCCCTGTAATAAATATGTAATGTTCTTCATGTTGATTGATTATAGTTTGAAATCTATTTTATTAGATATTAGGATAGCTACACCAACTTGCTTCTTAAATTCATTTCATTGGAAAGTCTTTTCACAGCCCTTTATTCTGAGGTAGTGTTTGTCTTTAAAGTTGAGGTGTGTTTCTTGTATGCAGCAAATGGATGGATCTTTTTTATTTCGTATCCATTCTGTTAAACTGTGTTCTTTTATAGATGAATTGAGACCATTGATATTGGTGGATATTAATGACCAGTTATTGTTAATTCCTGATATTTTTTATGGTAGTGTTGTATGTTCCCCTTCTTTGGTATTTGTTGGTTTGGGACTATCTATTGCCTGTGTTTCCATGGGTGTATCTAACTTCCTTAGGTTGGATTTTTTCTTTCAGTGTTTTCTGTAGGGCTGGATTTGTGGAGAGATATTGTTTAAATCTGGTTTTATCATGGAATGTTTTGTTTACTCCATCTATGTTGATTGAGAGTTTGGCTGGGTATAATAGTCTGGGGTGGCATTCATGGTCTCTTAGTGTCTGCATAACATCTGTCCAGGACCTTTTGGGTTTTAGAGTCTCCATTGAGAATTCAGGTGTTATTCTTATGGGTCTACCTTTATATATTACTTGGCCTTTTTCCTTCGCAGCTCTTAATATTTTTCTTTATTCTGTATGTTCAATGGTTTGATTATTATGTGGTAACGGGACTTTTTTGTTGATCCAGTTTACTTGGTGTTCTGTAACATTTGTGTATCTTTATAGACATTTCCTTCTTTATGTTGGGAAAGTTTTCTTCTATGATTTTGTTTAATATATTTTCCCATTCCTCACTTATGCTAGAATATCTCCATCTGGTGACCTACTATAAACATATTACTGTGTGTTCCATTTGTGTGATTTGGGGCTTTTGTTATCTTACTTTGGCTGAAGAACTCAAAGAAATATAGAAGGCCAATATCAAACCATCACCTGTAAAACATATTAAGGGAATGGGGACATCTGGAAATTGTAAATGTGTTAAGACTCTTGCTAGGCACAAACTGAAACAAAATGTTTCCTATAGATGCCTGGCTAACCATTATTTATTTTGTTTACCTCTTATTCTCTCCAAGAGCACAAACCTTCTGGTCAAAGTCCAGACAGTCTCTAAGGCTTATTCATGCTTCACTGGAGCTAACAAGCACCTAAATGAGCATGACATGTTCTGAATGATTCAGAATTGGTCCAGGTAACCTGCACTGCCTTCTGCTCACATGCACATATCTCCTAGATGTGAGAAATCTATACCCAGCCAGAGAAAGCCTGAAGTATAAGTAGAGGGATTTTCTCTTAGCTCATGTGCAAGCAGTAATAAGCAACTTTGACACATCATAGAAAGACTTCAACGAATCCTGGCTCACTGGAGTCTTTCTGATAACTTTTTAGTGTACATAAGCAGGTTTAATATAGTAATGGGGGTGCCCAGAGGGTCTAAGCCAAAGCACAGAAATCTGCATGTAAACAAGACCCACTAGTGCAGTGTTTCTCAACCTTCCTAATGCTGTGGCAGTCTGAGGTAGAAGTCATTCAAGGGAGGGAGAAGCTGCCTGACGGAATTTAAGAACCCTAGATGCCAGGCACAGTTCATCACCCTGGAAACTGAGGAACAAATGACATGTGAGGAGAGTGCTCCTTTCCAAAATAACTGTTGGAATTTTTGTGTTGGGAAGCACCTGTATACACACATTTGTGTTGTGTGTCTGTTATGAGCAACCTTAATTCTCTCCACAGGACTACACTGACACATGCAGGATTTCATATTATTCTCATCATCTTGCTCTTCTGGTTAATCAGCAGAGTACAAAGCCAGGACTAAGGTTGTTTGCCTAGAGACCTCTGGAGAAGTCCACCTGTAATAAGAAAAGCTATTTTTTTGGGGGGGGGGTTGTTTGTTTTTTTGAGACTGGGTTTCTCTATGTAGCTTTGTGCCTTTCCTGGAACTCATCTGGTAGCCCAGGCTGGCCTCGAACTCACAGAGATCCCCCTGCCTCTGCCTCCCGAGTGCTGGGATTCCAGACATGTGCCACCACAGCCTGGCAAGAAAAGCTATTTCCTGCCTAGATTCCAGGCTCCATGCTTGAACAACAAAAAAAGGAATCGGATGTCAAAGATGCTCAGACTAGGATCAAGTAAGTTATGTGGCAGCTGAACTGAGGTTACAAGGTACCAGGAAGTTGGTAGATACCCAACTGTGCCTAGATACTTATGCTGAGGTGTAGATTTGGCCTTCACTGTAAACAGGGACATTGTGGGTTTTAAATAAGAAAAGGTCATATTACACATGGCAGCTGGAGGCTTACCTTACTGCAGAGTCAACTATGAGTCTAAAACTCACAAATATAAAAGTACCCCTGAACAGGAGGAGCCCATTTCTAAAAAAACAGGATGAAGGGGAATTACAACAAGAAGGGGCACTTGTTCTAAAGGTTCTGGTGATGTTTTCAAGAGCTACTCTGCCTCATCTAACCAAGTCATTCTAGGCCAATGCTCTCAAAGGTATAATAATAGACCAACAGTTTATTAAAGATAATGAGTGACTAATTCACATTCAATATAATAGATTACTTATATACTCTTTTGCATTCTTTAAGACAGGGATTACAGAGAAAGCCATTCCCCCAACTCTAATCCTATTCTATCATTTCTGAACTTCAGTCAAACTTTATATTTCAGAATTTAGCCACAATGTCCTCACTGCGTTGACTCCCTCCGAGTTCAGTTACACAGAGTTCTTTATAGGCTGTCCATAACAGATCATTACAGACTGTATTTCTTTGTCTAACTCTACATTTCCCCAAACCAACCACCTTATCTCTTTCTGGCCTATTTATGCTGCAAGGGTTCCATTTTACCACATTCTTTCTAAGGAAATAATAATTTTTCTAGTATATTTTCTTGTTTATTATATGTTTCCAGTTTTTTTAAGGTAAACATAAATTATTCTATGACTACAACAAAGGAGAATAAAAAAATAAATCAATTTTAATTTTTATTATTCAAGTTTTTTAGGTTCTTGCCTTTTTGTATGTCTGTGTACCATGTGCATTCGGTATCCACAGAGGTCATAAAGGGGAGAAAGACCTCCTGCACCTAGATTTATAGGTATTTTTGAGCTGTTATTTGGAGTCTGGTATTCACACAGAGGTCCTCTGGAAGAACAGCTAGTGCCCTTAACTGCTCAGCCATGTCCAGTAACCTTCATGTGCTCATCCACCAAGCTCCAAGTTGAGATTGCTCATCCATGTTCCCAATCACCCCTAATGGGGCTGCAGAGACACAGCAGTTACAAGTGGCCAGGCCCCCAATGCCAGCTCAAGGAGGCTTCAGGGTGCAGTGGCATGGCATTGGCCAACTAGGAGAGCAAATTCCTCAACTGCTTGTTCAGCAAGGACACCAGTCACATCCAGCACTCCCTCACCTTTACCAGAAGCAGCAGCAGCAGCAGCAGCAGCAGCAGCAGCAGCAGCAACTGAGCAGTGGCTCCCAGATCAACTCCATGCACTACATGACCAAGCTGTGCCAACCATTCAAGAAGCGCAGCACATGCAAGGAAGAAGAGAAGTGAAAGTTCACAGGGGACTTCCACTGGCTGGGCAGGCTCACATGTCCTCCACATATAAGACTGAGCTTTGTGGCCAGGCAGAGGTGCCACATGCCTTTAATCCCAGCACTCAGGAGGGAGAGCCAGGCAGATCTCTATGAAGTCGAGGCCAGCCTGGTCTACATAGCGAGATACAGGACATGCACCAAAACTACACAAAGAAACACTGTCTTAAAAACAAACAAACAAAAAAAGACAGCTCTGCTAAACTTTCCACAGACACCTCCTGCCCTCTGGTCCAGGCTGCCACATCATCCAGACAGCAGAGAAGTAACAGCCTGAACCATTGTAGGAAGGTGTGGGGTTGGGTCACCTCCACAGACCTGTGAGCTTTTGGCCTGCATTTGGTGTGCAGCACAGCCTCAGTTTCCCAGATTCCTACTCCAGCCAGCACCACATACCTAGGGATTTGGAGATGCCCCTTTTGCTAGAAAGCCCTACTTCATGCATGCCACTGCCAAACTCATGCTCCTTGGGTTGATCCTGTTTCAAATCTACCTTTCTTCTGCTCTATTTCAGTGAATTTACCACCCTGGGCATCTCCAACTTGCTATGCCTCCATGGTGCCCCATCAGCAACCAAATGTGTGGCCTCCCATAACAATAAGTCTATGCCCTGTGCCAGGGCAGAACATGTCATCAAATGCTAGACCACCTAGACCCAACCATTAGAGGATAAGCTTGCATCCTACTGACTTCTACAGCAGACAGTAGGGATGTCTTGCAAGGTTCTGCGCCCTGCTAAATCTCCCTCAACCTGCATGTCCTGGTCTAACTTTGGTTTCCAGCTGCCTAGCTATCTATCCCATCTGCTCATGATCAGTGGGCTGCCTACAGATGCAAGACTTATGGGACCAAGACAACTAAATGAGCCTCTTGCAGAGCTCAGGCTCCTCAACAGCATTGATTCCCCCAGCTTGGACCCAGGTCTCAGCCTGCCCATCTTCACCCACCTCTCCAACTACAAGGACTGAGGGAAGGGGGTGCCCTCTATAGGATGGGAGAGATGCTGCAGGCAGCACTGGGCCAGGATGGCACAAAGAAGGAAAACTTGTTGGCCTTGGACTCAAACACTGTTAGGAGAGGATCAATCCCTTCACTTTTTGTTTTCTCCTTCAATATTATTATTATAATCATTATTATTAATATCATCATCAGTAGTAGTAGTAATTACAAAATTTTGTTATTGTACACATAAAAGCCAGAAAACCTTGTGTGCGGATGAACAAAATTTCCACAACAGGGCAGCTGTGATGAAGGAAGAAGAAAACAGACCAAACACTTGCTTAAGTCTCAGATGAGTTTGAAACATTGTTAGAAAATTCATCCTAACACATGCATCTACAAAGCACCATTCCTGGTTTTTCTGTTGAGGTGGTGGTGATTTGTGTTTTCCTTTTGTTTTTGCTATTTTAGTCAGAGTTTCTCTGTGTAGGCCTATCACCAACATGGCTCTGAAGACCAGGATTGTATTGTACATAGTTGAGCATGTGTCCTTGTGGTAAGATTGAGCATTTCCTTGGGTATATATGCCCAAGAGTGATATAACAGGGACTTGAGGAAGACTTATTCCCAATTTTCTGAGAAACAGCCATACTGATTTCCAGAGTTTGCCAATCATTTCTAACTCCCTGCATATCTGGCAGTTAAAGTACTTCCCTGATCTGAACTATAAGGAGCGTCTCCTGACCTCCAAAGAAGGACATAGAATAAGGTTGAGATTCATATCTAGGACTCTAATTTCAGATCCATTTCCCCATATCCCCAAATTTTAATCGTCAGGAAACCCATAGAACAATATATTACATTGAAGTTATTGTTTCATTTTATTATAGATGAGAGGAATTTAGAACGGCATTTGAGATGGCAAGACACTATCCAGAGTTATTGGTTGACAAGGTGATGGTGTTTGAGTCAATGAGTGTGTCTTTGTAAAATTGTGATAAGGAAACACATGTTGGGTTCAGGCAAGAACAGGATCTCCTGCTCTTGGACAGATATGCTGCTGTTGAGAATGTCATGAATTACTGTAACACAGGGGTTTCTTAGCATCTTCTTTATATTAATTTCCCAAGCACAGCAGGACAAGAATTGATTTTAGCCTAAAGGTCCAGGAAATAGTCCATTTTGGGGTACATCAAGGCAGGAACTCAGCCACATCATATCCACAGTCAAGAGCAGAGAGATACAAATGCAGCCATACTGCCTGCTTGCCTCTGCATATGCTCCAGCTTATTCACTGTTACACAGTTCAGGTCCCAGAAATGAAGTGGTTCTGTACACTTTAAGGTGAGACTTCCATCTAATTAACAATTTATAAATCTCCAACAGACATGCTCAAAACCAACTTAATCTAAAGAATTCCTCATTGATGCTCCCTCTTCCCAGGTGACTCTATTTTGAGTAAGTATAAGAGTAATTAAAAACTAACACTCACAGTGCAACAGCATCATTGTTAAACTTCATGGTTATAGGAAACATGAATAAGACAATTTTAAAAGAGCTAGGAAAATTGAACCACCTCAGTAGACATTTCAGCCATTTGGTGTCCTTCCTACAAGCCCAAATAACTCTGTTTTCTATTTCTCTTGCTTGCTTTGTAGCCATTTTCTGTAAGCCCCTAGTGATTCACCCAGCTATTCAAGAGACCTGATACTAGAAGAACTAAAGAAACACCACAGTGCTTCACAGCTAAAACTCATTTGACCTGTTGCTAAGTCTTGTGGAAGAAAGACATCAAATGAAAAATCACTGTTCCTGGTTGTAGACTAGCAAAGGTAGATATCCAGGGTGTTCAGGATCTTCCTGCCACCTCCAGACTGATCAGAGCCTTCCCAAATCCTGTATTGAGGTGGTGTTGTCCCCTGTGTAGACAAAGATGATAGTGCTGTCAGAGGAGCAGGGTTATTACTCCCGTGGGTCAGAACAAGGCAAAATGTGCAAAGGAGTCAGTTACCTACTGAGCAGAATTTCAGCTATTGTTTTCTTAGGTACAGACAGGAAGCGCTAGAGCTCCTTCTGTCAGAAAATTTTTTCTTAAAATTTTTTTCTTAAAATCTCAGTGATGGAATGTTTACCTGGTGTCTCCTGAAATGAATTAGCCTCAGTGAAAGCTCTGCAAAATCCTTGGATATATCCTCCCAAGTAAGGTCTAGTATAGTGTTCATGACTGTGAGTTGTAGTAAGATTTAATAAAGTAGAGCACTCTACCAGTTGTGGTCCCTTGCTTGGGTACTGAACATTTCAACTATCTCTTGATTAGTACCTGGAAGTATTTTTACTATAATAATATTTTTACAGAACATAGAGGCCATATTTGAGACCTCTCTTTATATTCCAGTAACCATTCCTGGGATTGGTTATAAAAGCTTACAAAGGAACCTTAGTATGGCAAAACAACATTATACTGCCTCCAGTTATAGGTGTTACTTTTATCCCTATCAAAAACTATATTTTGCATTGAGAAGGTTAGAGTTAACATGAAATATAGTCAGGAAATAAAACAACATCATTCTTGATTCAGTATTATAAGTATCCATGATTTCACCCCAAAATCTCAGTGATCAGAAAATATCTTGATGTCTCTTGCTTAAAGTTAAAGATATGTTTCCTCTTCATCCCAAATTCATGGGTTTGTTGTCTACATTCAGTTGTTTTATTATTAGGTGGTCTCAGGGATGCTATCCTGGTCAGATTGAAAGCCATCTAGGACTTCATTTATCTATAATTCATTTTAACAGGTTTAACAGGTTTTTCTGAAGCTTTTAACCTGGCACCTAAATTGACTATCTTTTAAAATAGTAAAATAAGGATAAGAAAAGTAATAATGTGCATAATTCCATCATCATTAATCTTCTCATATAGTTGTTCCATTTTCAGACTGCCAAAAATTTCAAACAAAGCCCAATTTTCTTCCAATGTACACATAAAATCCATTTTTTAATGTGAAAAAAATTCTCTTTTAAATAGTTACCTTTAAAATAGATTTACCAAATCTGTGAATAAGAGTAGAAATCTGAGGAAATTTCTAAATAACTTCCTAGTGTCCAAATCAAGAGAGAGAGAGAGGGAGAGAGGGGAGAGAGAGAGAGAGAGAGAGAGAGAGAGAGAGAGAGAGAGAGAGAGAGAGAGAGAGAGAGAGGAAGCATAGCCACATTCTGGCTAAAAGCTTAAATCGAGGCAAGAGTGTCTGCTTGAGCCAAGTCCAGCCTGGGCTCTGGCTTCTTTAAGCTCTGAACCTGTGCATTGGCATTTAGGCAAAAAGCAGCCTATCTGCAGCTGCGTGTAGCTACTGGAATTAGCGTTAGCTGTGGCAGGCCTAAGTTATTCTGTAACACAGGATTTTTAAGCAGGTAGCTCCAGCTACAGTACCTACTTGTAGCTAAGGTTGGTTGGGACTGAGTCCTAAGCTGAGCCAGGCCCATGCCAGGGAGTCTGGCCTGAGCTAGGGAGATGGGCCCGCCCAGGCAGGAAGCCGGACCCACTGCCAAGCCAAGCAGTTTTTAATGAATTCTTGCCATGTGGGCATCAAATGTAGATGTAACCACACAGCACACAGCCAATGCAGAGATGAAAGCCCAAGAGGTCAGAGTAACAGCTAAGAGCTAAAAACCTTACCCATCACTGTTGCTCCTGTCCTTCCCCCAGCAAGAGACCTACTTCTTGTGTGTTTGTCTTTTTTATAGACTTTCTGTTCTGCCTTCTCATTGATTGTAAACCTAGCCACATGACCTCCTCCTCACTGCCTGGCTGTACACACCTCCAGGTCTTCTACAATTGGTATTGAGATTAAAGGCATGTGTCTCCATGCTGGCTGTCTCCTTGAACACACAGAGATCTGCCTGTCTTGTGATCTGGATTAAAGGTGTATGCCACCACCAACCAGCTTCTGCTATGGCTTGCTATTAGCTCTTACCCCCGGCAACTTTATTTATTAACATACAAATAAAATCACATTTCAATATAAATAAAATATCACCGTACTGGAGACCATCTTCAAAGGCACCTCAGCCTCAATTATACCATGACTTTCCAACAAGTCAGTATACCTTTCTCCTCACAGTTGTAGGTATCCAGGATTCCTCCCTTCACAGCTGTAGATATAGCCTGACTACCCTACAAGTCAGGATACCATTCCCTCCAGAGCTGTAACACTTGTACCACATTCAATAGCAAGCACATTACCTGCCAGGAGGCCAGGTTTCTTGCAGAAATACTGGTTACTACCAGACCTCTGGAATGCTCACAATAAGAGGAAGTGTGTTATATGGCAGCTGAACTGAGGCAAGAGGGTACCAGGGAGTGAGGAATGTCTGGTAGCTCCCAAAACATCCAAGGTATCTTTCTCTGATAAGATTTGTCTTCAGGATTATAATTCTGTTTTATAGATAAGTTAACTGTGCCATCCAGGGATGCCTAGTATCTTATGCTGAGGATGAGATTTATCTCGCATTGTGAACAGGGATACTTTGGTGGTTTAAGTGAGAATGGTCCCTTAGGCTCACATGTCTGAATGCTTAGTCTTCAGGGAGTGGCATCATTTGAGAAGGATTAGGATGTGTGATTTTGTTGGAGAAAGTATGTCATTGGGGGTTGGTCTTTAAGGTTTCAGAAGCCAGGGATGGCCTAGTTTTCTCTCTTGGCAGATCAGGACATAGCTCTCAGTTACTGCAGCAGCAACATTTGTGCCACCATGATGGTAATGGAGTCAATCTCTGAATCTGTAAGCAAGCCCACAATTAAATCCTGTCTTTTACATGAGTTGTCTTGGTCATGGTGTCTATTCAAAGCAAGAGTACAGGGACTTACCTTTAACACAATATTCTAGCTATATTTCTGTGTTTGGGTCTGTAGGGAAGGGGAGCACAGCCGCAATCTTGCACACTTGTTCTGGATGATCTGAGTCCGGCATGATTATTGGTGCTATGGCAAGCCCCGACCTGCCACCACTTTTAAGGGCATCAGAGAGAGTTTGTAAACCTCCTTCTGGTTGTTTTGTAAAACTGAAGAAGTAGTTCCTTCTTCAGTGCCAGGTTACTTTTGTGGAGGTGATAGGGGATTGGGAAAATAAAGATTATAGCTGGGATCATTAGGACCACTTCTAGTACCTGAATGCTGTGCTGGAGAAGACTCAGACTTGCCTGATTCCCATTCTCTACCTGAAAAGCATCACAGGCCTCAGGAGTCCTCAGAGTGTACAGGTAAGCAGCAGTCCCTAGCAGCCCCTACAGCTTTCCTGCACTCCATCTTATTTCAGCTCTCTGAGGGGAGCAAGAACTGGTTGAACCCAGTGTTCCATCTGTGTCTAGGTGGTGACACTTTATCTCTTCTCCTTCAATATGATAATGGAGAGGCTCCTGGAAAGGACACCTTGGCTGCAGGTCAATTTGGTATGAGATAGTTAGCAGGGAGGTGAGGACTGTAATGTGTGACATTAGCAATTACTTCCCTAGACAATCTCTTGTATCTTGGAGAGTGCTGGCATCTTCTCTGATATTACCAGTATTGTGGAGATACCAATGACCCTTGGGGCATTTATCCAGTGCCTATGTGTTTCAACCAAAGAGTTGTGGAAAAGCCTGAGCAGGCTGCTAGAGAGATTGAATGGAGAGCACACAGATTCCAGAGAGACACTAAAGGAAGGTGGGATTTGGTCTCAGTGTAAAACAGAAAGAAATAAATGTTCCATGTGAAGACACTGGGTTCCTCAACAGGGTTTGGGAGCTTTCTGGAGGAGTTTGACTTGACATGGACCTGGCAGGAGGAGGGCTCAGTAGCTTCTCTGGGAAACAATTGGCCAATCCTTCTTTGGGTTCCCAAAGGACAGACCCAGAGCCAAGGATTTCTGAAGTTTAGTTGAGCAGAGTGCCAGGAGTTGACAAGGCTATGCCTGCTCTTCTGGGGCCATCTGCTTTCCCTCTGAGAGAGGAGGGAATCAGGGGAACTATTTTAGTACCATGATTGCTCTTCATCCCCACTCCAGTCCTTTAGGAATATTGCACTTAATACAGGGAGAGGAAACTGCCCTGGCAAAGCCTGAGGTTCTCATCCTTTACATCACAATCACTAGCAGGGCAGGAGTCAACAAGTACTGCTGTCTGCCAGTGAGTCCTAAGGTGTTTGAGATCCCAGCTGCACGGGTGGTATCCAGATCTTCAGTGTAGCCTGAGAGCTTTAGGAGGCAGTGTATTAGGACAGAGACTGTCCCTTTCCTGACAGCACAGCGTTAGGAAAGGTTGGTGAATCTGAGGACTAAGTTTTGTCCTGCATGACAATATGAAGGTCTGAGGCATCCAGGAATTGACTTGGGAATCCCCCACATCACCTGAGTGCCTGTGGATAACACCAGTTTTCCTCTGGCTCTGATAAAAGAGGACTGAAGACTCTGAAGTCAAATTGCATTCTGTTCAAGTGTGAATCAGCCTAAAGAGATGGCCTTGTGCGGGGATGCAGAAGAAACCAGCTCACCTCTGGGTCACTACCTACCTATAAAGGGGTGGGACAATTGATAGCCAGAAGTGGGGGTACCACTTGGTTTTCTGATCCTGCTAGGGCAGAGTCTAATCTGCCAGTCACTTCTGCGCATCCTTCTGTGTATCGGGTTTGACAGAGTTGAAGTAGTGTGAAGGGCAGGCACTGTCCCTTGGCTTCTGGAATTTGGTATTCCTGAGAGAGCTAACCTTGGCTAGCATGATTTGTCCATGAATTACACCATCTAATAGGACACAGTACACCTCATATCACTCATTTGTTCTGGGGTCCAACAAGTGCAGTTTCTAACCTCATTTCCTAGAAACTTTTATTTCTCATCTATTTAATTAGAGTCTTAGTAAGGAAAGAGCCATTCCCTGTGTTGGTTTTGAAAAGTGAGTCTTGAACTCCCTACAGATAAGTAATGAAAAGTTTCTAATGAGGCAGAGAGAGAGAGAGAGAGAGAGAGAGAGAGAGAGAGAGAGAGAGAGAGAGAGAGAGAGAGAGAGAGAGAGAGAGATCTGGTTTTTTAAGGAGGAGGAGCTGAATGAATGGCATCGCCTGTGTCCATGGGAATGCTCCTGGAAAGGGCAACTATTGGTTTGTTGGGGAAGAGCTCAGGAGCACATAGGTGAGTGCTGTTGGCAGTGACCCTAACAGTACCTTCCCTGAACATTCTATTTTTAACCTGTAGAGCCCTGAGCATGGTCTCTGATGCCACCACTATTGAGGCAACACCAACTGCCATTTGGGGCATTTGTACAGTACCTCTGGGATTCACAAAGACATTTTGGTGAGACTGTGAATACTACTTGGGAGAGTGAATGGACGGCCTAGAGAAGAGAGAGAGGCAGAAGGAAGCTTGCCATCTGTCTCAGAGTAAAACATCAAGAAATAAATATTCCAGGTGAAGGTACAGTGAGTCTTGTGCAGGGAATGGGGAACATCCTAGAGGAGTTAGGACTTGAGCTGGCCCTTCCAGTAATCGGCCTCAACACCTGGGAAACAATAGGGCTATGCTGCTTCTCTAGGTTCCTAAGTAGCAGACACAGAGAAGGATTTCTGAGGGTTAGTTTGGCAGAAATCCAGGAATTATCAAATCTGTAGCTACTGTGCTGGGGGAGCTCCTTAATTTCATTCAAAGAAGAAACAGTTAGCAAAAGTACCAGGATGATAAATGAGAAATTACTGTCATGATAGGGTGTTACTGAACTTCTCCCTTAGCAGATTTCTTTATGTTCCATGGATATCTGATGCTATTGACAGGTAGATTAACTCCACTGGGCCTTTACCAAGGTCCCAGCCATTCAATTCCTCTTGGTACTATACACAGACAGTCAAGGCTTGGTGCTGCTCAGCACTATGGACTCTTGCACTGTTCTGAATCACATCAGATATGAGCTGAGTTTGTACGCCAAACCAGTATGGCTTCCAGGCCCATGGGCCTGCTGTGGGTGTTGAGGCACATATCTAGTCATTGGGGTGGGGCACCAATATATGGCTCTTGTGCCCTACCTTGAAGATAGCTGTTCTGTTCTTTCAGGGTTACTAAGTTCCAAGCACTTCCTGTTCCTGAGGCCTCTACATGGGACTTATTGTAAGTATTACAGCTTTAGGGGGAATGGCTTCCCCAACAGAAGTGTTATAACTCTGCCCCAGTAGGCAAGGTTTCCCCTGTGCAAATTAACCAGCTCTGCTCTGGTAGTGGGAGATTTCCCAATGCAAGTGATACCGCTCTACTCTGAAAGGTATCCTGGCAATCAGGAATTGAGAAATACCACAAAGTCATGCCCCACAACATAACTCACACAAGATACTTATTGCGATGGAAACCTCAAGAGGGTGGCTCCTCTGCTTTGGTGAAAAGCCACAGGGATCTGAGCAAAAAGCAGCCTATACATGGGGTTTCTTGGAGGTATGGAGCTTTACAGTTTGGCCTGGGATTGATGAAACTTTCGTGAACTGATTTGGGGGAAAGCTCAGATTCTGAGAAGATATTTTTCTGACCCTGGTCATGGGCTTGGATTTAAATCAGGTTCAAAATATTCTTTCCTTGCCCTGGTCTCAGGGTCTTCACAGTCAAGTTCCTTCCTTGTCCCTTTTACCCTACACTTAGCATTACCTCTCCTGGCCCTATGACATTCAACTATGTAATTACACTTTTTTAATCAACCTCCAAGAACAACAGGAAAGGCATCATTTCAACTCCCCCCTCACTAAGCTGGATCAGGAGATGAACAAGTTGAAGAAACTGACCATTCAGCTACAGAAGATGATCTGTTAAAGGAATGAACTGCATTGAATCCTGGACCTGTATACTGAACATGATTTGAACAGCAGGTAGTCATCATGTCTAGTTCTCTGTTGACTGACTTGAAACCACTGTGTCAAGCCCAGCTTTCTTCTGGGACAGGATGATGACCTCTTTGGTGTCCTCATGCACAAACAAATTTTCCTGAGATCATCTGAGAGGCAGAACTTGATGCCTGGGTGGGAGTGTGATGGGGACACAGGATATTCTGCTTCATGAAGAGCAGAGCCTGTGGCCTGAATCACATCTGGGTATAGGAGCAGTAGTGGTGATTGCTCATCATGCATTTCAAGATGTCTTGACAGGTTTTGGCTTGTGGGAAAAACAGGGTGTTGTGAGTTTATGTTAAGTGTTTTTGCTAGAGTGTTCTCATAGTAGGGATGGTGACTGTTATGATAAGAAAGGAGGGGAATTATAGGAGAGAGTGAAAAAGAAAAGGACTAATGAGAAGGTAACATGGTCAAAGCCATACTTTGGATGCAATGAGGGTGAACATGGTTCATATAATGTGTACTGAGACACAATGGTGAAATCCAAGCTGCAGTTCTGTCCAAGTAAGTGTGTCCCTCAGCTGATGAGTCAGTGAGAAAGAAAGCAGTAGGCTGAGATGTCCTTAAAGACAGGCAGTCTTGCAACAGGAGAGATTTTTCTAAGAACTGGTAATCTAGTTCTCAGTTTGGACAGTGGTTAAGAGGACTAAGTAGCTTGTGTCAAGGTTTATTGTTTATGTACAAGAATGTTGGTTGACTGTTGAGGATTCACTTTGCTTTAGTGTCTGGAATGATGAAATCCTTTTATAAATTCCTGTAGCTAGAGGGCTTCTCTCCAGGTGCCACAAAGCCCACATGGTCCCGCAACCCACATATAAAATAATCACACAGAAACCTATAATGCTTACAAACTGTGTGGCCATGCAGGCTTCTCACTATATAGTACTTATATCTTAAAATAACCCATTTCTGTTAGTCTATAAGTTGCCATTTGGCTCATGACTTACCAGTACCTTACATCTCGCTTGTTATGGCAGCAGATAGCAGGTCTCTCCCTGCCTTTGTCTTCCACTTCCCAGAACTCTCCTCTCTCCCTGTCCTGCCTATACTTCCTGCCTGGCTACAGGCCAATCAGCATTTTATTTATACAGAGCAATATCCACAGCACTTTCCCCTTTTTTTTAAAAGGAAGGTTTTAACTTTCACATAGTAAAATTACATATAACAAAACAATTACCAAACAAGAATTATAGTTACAATATCTAGTCTATTAGTATTTGGCAAAATTAAAGAAGACATCCTATCTATCCTATATTTGTGAGTCTAAGGTTTCATATCTAACTTTTCTTTTCTCAAAGCTAAGGAAAATTGTCACTATCTAGCTTCAACTATATCAAAGGGCTCAGAAGGATATACTATTACCTGAGAAATAGGAAAATTATGCAATCAACTTTCGGGAGTCTTGCAAGCGTAGACAGAAACAGCTGGCAGCCTGGACAGTCATCCAAAGTTCTTCTGTAAAGTTGGGGCATCTGTCTCCAGCCTACAATGCTAGATCTCTCAGTCACTTCTGTCAGTGTCCTGTAGAATGTCTGACAGTTTCCTCTGTGTAGCAGGAACCTGAAGGACCATTTTGCCAAGCATAGTTCAGTTGTCACCTTCTTATGGGTCCTGAATGTCCAATTGATACATTTTTTAAGCAGTCCAGGCAAGAACAGTTTCCTGTCCAAATGGCTATTTTTGCAAAGAATAAGATAAACTATATATAGAGAGTATCTTTGAGGCCTATCCTCCTCTCTGAAGTAAATCAGTGCTGCCAGGAGCAGACATGTCTCACTGTCCAGAAAGTCTTTGGAAGATTCCCTTTGCTTCAGGGTCAGGAATGATAAACTCCTTTTATGAACTCCAGTGTGTGGTGATGTGTCGTGTGTGTGTGTGTGTGTGTGTGTGTGTGTGTGTGTGTGTGTGTGTTTGTATGTGTGTGTGTGTGTATGTGTGTATGTGTGTGTGTTGTGTGTGTGTGTGTGTGTGTGTATGTGTGTATGTGTGTGTGTTGTGTGTGTGTGTGTGTGTGTGTGTGTGTGTGTGTGCCTGTATGTGCTGGTTGTGTGAGATTTACAGCTTGTTCTTGTATGTGACTCCCAGGCTATCTCCCTGGGGAACTTCTGGGGATTTCCTGTCTTCATCTCCAGTCTCTCAGTAGGTTCATTCAGATACAGACACACCCTAGCACAAATATCAGGCCTTATGTTGCTTCCTGATACTCAAGCTTGCTTCCTACAAAAAAGTGGCAAGTTTTCTAATGACTGAACCAAATCATAACCCTATATGTTTGCATGATTTCTCACTGTTTCAGGTGTTTGAAGTTTTCCCATATGCTTCAAAATTGTAGCCTCTACCAATTTTCATGAAGCATGTAATTAAAAAAGAAACAAATGTATAGACAATTGGCCAACATGATGACCTAAGTTCAAAACATACACACTTCAACATTAGTCATCACTGAGCTCATGGTTTTGGTTGAGTTAGCTGCTGACAAGAATGAGAGCACAGGAAAGGCTAGCTTCAAGGCTCCCTTGGGCTTTCATCCAACAGGGACCATTTGGACATGAATCTGAAGAGCAAGTTCAAAGCCCAGTGTACCATATCCTCAGCAGTAGTGAATACCAAAGTAGATGATAATATGAAGCTGTTGTCTTTGAGTTTACTAACAAAAGCTCCTGGAATCTGGATCTCTTAGCTGCACTCACAGAGGCCTGGTGCTGAAGGAAATTATTGTCCTCCTGTAAATTTTCAGACAGGTTTTGAGTTATAAGGACTCAGAGTTAAACAAAAATGCTTGTTGAACACAAAAACAGCCAGGTGGTATTATCAGCATTTATTCGTGAATGGATTACTTAAAAAGTTGTTTGAAAATACAAAAAATTGTGGTGGCTTCTAGGAGTGCTAGAGAGAGATGCTTGGAGGTAGAAATCAATTTCATGATCTACATAACCAACCCCGTAGGAAAGAACGTCTGTCTCAATGAAATGCCAACACACTATCATGACAGAGCCAAGGCTGTGTTGCTTTAAGGGTAAGGAGGACAAAGGAAATAGGAGTTCTAAATACATGAGCATGTAAATAGAAAACTATCCATTACTACGGCCCTCATAACAAAGCATGTAGACAAACAACTTCTCTCCCTCTCGCTGTGTGTGCATGTTGTGGTGTTGTTTTAATCAGAGCTAAACTCTCCGCTTGTCTTCAACATGAGAAAAAGTTGTAAGGAAAGCAGTCACCAGTCATAATCAACTCTTGAAGCACCAATGTTTTGAAAATTTCTAATGTAAGGTACATCAGGAATTCGTAATAAGGATCCAGAATATTTGGTAAATGATTTTCATATGAATGTTAACAGGATTTTCACAATTCATAGTGATGCAATTGCTGAAAAAGGGCCAGACTGACAGCTGAACTAAACCAAACACTTACATTGTCATTTTCATAGTTACAAAATTCTATAACTGTTATAGAGTTCTCATTTACCTTTAGAAGTGGACAACATTGCCCAACAGAAGTCTTTATCCAAGTAAGAATATAGTTTAAAAATACAGGAAGTAATTGGTGAATCCCAAGACAAGAAGTAAGAGTGTTGAGTGTACCTGGAGGCAGACAGGATACAATGTGCTCAATGCCTGATGTGACTTAGAGTCACTTTGTAAAGTATCTATGCTATTATAACCCCTTTAGAACTAATTAGACAGCTGCTGTCCTGAGAGCAGGATTGTTGGGCCCCATGGTCCTGGACCTGACATGTATCTCCTGCCCTTCTACATAGATGGATTTGCTAAGTTTCTGGGCCCAGGCATCATCAGCTTGCTAGTTTTACAACTGAAATCCAGAAACTGTGTAGGTAGTAAGAACAGCAATAAGGAGACTGGACGTGCTAATCCCAGCACTCAGGAGACATGGTGGGGCTTTGGGAGTTCAAGTACACCCTGGCCTCAATTCATGTGTGACATGGGGGAAGGCAATGTACATGTATGTCATTGCAGAAGTATGGAGATCAAAGGATAATTTTTGAGAATCAATTCTCTCCTCCCATCATGTCAGTCTCAGGTATCAAAATCAGGTTGTCAGTCATCCTGTCAAGCACCTTTATTCACTTAGACATCTCATGACCCTGTCCAGCAGTCCAGGTTATTAGGTCTGACCCGAGGAGGTACCACCTGAAAGACCAATGGGGGCGAGAGAGAAAGGAGACCAGGCGCGTACAGAAAGACAGAGTCAGAGTCACATCAAGGTCTCGTT